>NW_026869221.1:0-89563 GCF_020745735.1 Hemiscyllium ocellatum | reverse complement strand
TCCCCCTCACTCTGACCCCACTCCCTCAGTGTGAACCCTCCCCCTTCGTGTGACCCCCTCACTCTGACCCCTCCACTAACTCTGACCCCCCTCACTCTGAGCCCTCCCTCTTACTCTGTCTGACCCCTCCCACTCCCTGTGACCCCCTCCCCTCCCCTCCCCTCAGTGAGACCCCTCTCAATCACTCTGAATCCACCTCCTCAGTGTGACCCCTCCCCCTCATTGTGACCCCTCCCCCTCAGTGTGACCCCTTCCCCCTCACTGTGACCCCACCCCCTCACTGTGATCCTGCCCCCTCACTGTGATCCCTCCCCCTCACTGTGATCCCTCCCCCTCAGTGCCACCCCTCCATCTCAGTGTCACCCTCCTCCTCACTCTGACCCCTCCCCCCATTGTGAACCCTTGCCCTCACTCTGACCCCTCCCCCATTGTGACCCCACCCTCACTCTGACCACCCCCTCACTGTGACCCCAGCCCCATTGTGACCCCTTCCCCCCTCACCCTGACCCCGCCCCCTCAGTGTGATCCCGCCCCCTCAGTGTGACCCCACCCCTCACTGTGACCCAAGCCCCTTACTCAGATCGCTCCCCTAACTCTGACCCCTCCCCCTACTCTGACTCATCCCCCTCCCTTTGAATCTTCCCCTTCCCTATGACGCCTCCCCTCAGTGTGACCCCTCTCCCTCCCTATGACCCCTGCACCTCACTCTGACCCCTCCCCCTCACTCTGACCCACCCCCTCACGCCAACCCCCTCCCCCTCACTCTGACCCCTCCCCATTTCAGTGTGGCCCCTCTCCCTCCCTGTGACCCCTCCCCCTCAGTGTGACCCCTACCCTCACTCTTATCTCTCCCCCTCCCTGTGACCCTACCCCCTCACTGTCCCCTCCCCCTCACACTGACCCCTTCCCCCTCACGCTGACCCCTTCCCCCTCACTCTGACCCCGCCCCCTCACTGTGACCTCAGCCCCTCACTGTGATCCCTCCCCTTACTCTGACCCCAGCCCCTCAGTGTCCTCAACTCCTCAGTGTGACCCCTCCCCCTCAGTGTGACCCCACCCGCTCACTCTGTCCCCTCCCCTTCACTCTAACCCCTCCCCCTTTTGTGTGACCCCTCCTTGGACCACTCCCCCTCTGTGACCCCAACCCCTCACTCTGACCCCTCCCCCTATGTGATTCCTCCCCTCACTCTGACCCCTCCCCCTCAGTGTGACCCCACCCGCTCACTCTGTCCCCTTCCCTTCTGTGTGACCCCTCCCCTCTCTCTGACCCCTCCCCCTCCCTGTGACCTCCCCCTCGGTGTGACCCCTCTCCCTCACTGTGATCCATTCCCCTCAGTGTGACCCCACCCCCTCAGTGTGACCCCTCCCCCTCAGTGTGACCCCCTCCCACTCACTCTGACCCTTCCCCATCAGTGTAACCCCTCCCCTCCCCCCTCCCCCTCCCCATTATGACACCACCCCTTCCCTGTGACCACACACCCTCACTGTGACCCCTCCTCCTCCTCACTGTGACCCCTTCCCCCTCACCCTGACCCCCTCACTCTGACACCTCCCCCTCCCCATACTCTGTCCCCTCCCCCATACTCTGTCCCCTCCCCCAGTGTGACCCCTCCCCCTCCCTGTGACCCCTCCACCTCCATGACCCCTCCCCCTCTGTGTGACCACCCTCCCTCTGACCCCTGCCCCTCCGTGTGACCCTTCCCCATCAGTGTGACCCCACCCCCTCATGTCATCCTCCCCCTCAGTGTGACCCCTCCCCTCATTCTGACCCCTCCCCCATTGTGACCCCACTGCCCATTGTGACCCCTCCCCTACTCTGACCCCTCCCCTCAGTGAGACCCCACCCCTCACTCTGACCCTTCCCCCGAACCCTGTCCCCTTCCCCCATTGTGACCCCTCACCCCATTGTGACCCCTCCCCTTACTCTGACCCCTCCCCTCAGTGAAACCCCTCCCCCTCACACTGACCCCTTCCCACTCACTGTGATCCCTCCCCCTCAGTGTCACCCTCCCCCTCAGTGTCACCCTCCCCCTCAGTGTGACCCCTCCCCCTCAGTGTGACCCCTCCCCTCAATCAGACCGTTCCCCCTCACACTGACCACACACCCTCACTGTGACCCTTCCTCCTCACTGTGACCCCTTCCCCCTCACTCTGACCCCTTCCCCCTCATCCTGACCCCCCTCACTCTGACCCGCCTCCTACATGTGACCCTTCCCCCAGTGTGACCCCTACCCTGCCATGACCCCTCCCCCTCTGTGTGACCCCCCCTCACTGTGACCACACCCCCTCCCTGTGACCCCTCCCCCTCCCTCTCCCTGTGACCCCTCCCACACTGTGTGACACCAACCCCCTCAGTGTCACTCTCCCCCTCAGTGTCACTCTCCCCCTCAGTGTGACCCCTCCCTCACTCTGACCCCTCCCACTGAAGCCCCTCACTCTGACCCCTTCCCCTATTGTGACCACTCCCCCTTACTTTGACCCCACCCCTCACTGTGACCCATCCCCTCACTCTGACAACTCCCCCTCTGTGTGTCCCCCTCTCCCTGTGTGACCCCCTCCCCCTCACTGTGACCCCTCACCCTCACTGTGACCCCTCCCCCTCCATCTAACTCCTCCCCCTTCATCTCACCCCTCCCCCTCCCTGTGACCACTCCCCTTCCCTGTGACCCCTTATCCATTGTGACCCCTCTCCCCAATGTGACCCCCCTCACTCCTCCCTCCCCCTCTCTCAGTCTGACCCCCCTCACTCTGACCCTCCTCCCTCTGACCCCCCCTCCCCCTCACTCTGACCCCTCCTCCCTCCCTGTGAACCCCCCTCCCCATCTGTGAGACCCCTCCCTCTCAGTGTGACCCCTCCCCATCAGTCTGACCCCACACCTTCCCTATGACCCCTCACCCTCCCTGTGATCCCACCCCCTCAGTGTGTCCCCTCCCCCTCAGTGTGTCCCCCCTTCAGTGTGACCCCTCCCCCTCAGTGTGACCCCTTCCCCCTCAGTGTGTCCCCCCTTCAGTGTGACCCCTCCCCCTCAGTGTGACCCCTTCCCCCTCACGCTGACTCCTTCCACCTCACTGTGACCCCGCCCCCTCACTGTGAGACTTCACCCTCAGTGTCACCCTCCCCGTCAGTGTGACCCATCCTCCTCACTCTGACCCCTCCACCATTGTGACCCCTCCCCCCTCACTCTGACCCCTCCCCCTCACTCTGACCACACCCCTCACTCTGACCCTCCCCCCACTCTGACCCTCCCCATTTGACCCCACCCCCTCACTTGTGACCACACACTCTCACTGTGACCCTTCCTCCTCACTGTGACCCCTTCCCCCTCACTCCGACACCTTCCACGTCATTCTGACCCCCCTCACTCTGACCCCTCCCCCTCCCTGTGACCCCTCTCCCTCTGTTTGACCCCTCTCCCTCTGTTTGACCCTCTCTCTGACCCCTGCCCCTCCGTGTGACCCCTCCCCTGAACCCCCTCACTCTGACCCCTCCCCCAATTGTGACCCCTCCCCCTTACTCTGACCCCTCCTCCTCCCTGTGACCCCTCCTCTGTGAGACCCCTACTCCTCACACTGACCCCTTCCCACTCACTGTGACCCCGACCCCTCACTGTGATCCCTCCCCTCACTCAGACCCCTCTTCCTCAGTGTGACCCCTCCCCTCACTCAGACCCCTCCTCCTCACTCTGACCCCTCCCTCCATTGTGACCCTTCCCCCTCCATGACCCCTCCCCTCAGTGAGACCCCTCCCCCTCATGCTGACCCATTCCCCCTCACTCTGACCCTGCCCCCTCATTGTGATCCCCTCCCCTCACTCAGGACCCTTCTCCTCACTGACCCCCTCCCCATTGTGACCCCTCCCCCTTGCTCTCACTCTGACCACCCCCTCACTGTGACCCTCCCCCTCACTGTGACCCTCCCCCCATTGTGACCACACATCCTCACCTGACCACACACCCTCACTGTGACCCTTCCTCCTCACTGTGACCCCTTCGCCCTCATCCTGAACCCCCTCACTCTGACCCCACCCCCTACATGTGACCCCTCCCCCTCTGTGTGAACCCCCCCACTGTGACCACACCCCCTCCCTCTCACCCCTGCCCCTCCATGTGACCCCTCCCCTCCCTTCCCTGTGACCTCTCCCAGTGACCCCTCCCCCTCTGTGTGACCCCTCCCCCTCTGTGTGACCCCATCCCCTCAGTTTCACCCTCCCCGTCAGTGACCCCTCCCCCTCAATGTGACCCTCCCCTTCAGTGTGACCCCTTCCCTCACTCTAACCCCACCACCTCAGTGTGACCCCACCCCTTCACTGTGACACCTCCTCCTCACTGTCACCCCTTCCCCCTCACGCTGACCCCTTCCCCCTCATCCTGACCACCTCCCCCCTCATCCTGACCACCTCCCTGTGACCCCTCCCCCTCCCTGTGACCCATTCCCCTCCCTGTGACCCATTCCCCTCCCTGTGACGCGTGACGCATCCCCCTCCCCCTCAGTGTGGTCCCTCCCCCTCCCTGTAACACCTCCCCCTCAGTGTGACCCCCCTCACTGTGAACTTCCCCCTCACTCTGACCCCTCCCCCTTACTTTGACCTCTCCCTCTCCCTGTGACCCCTCCCCTCAGTGAGACCCCTCCCACTCACTCTGACCCCTCCCCTTCAGTGTGACCACTCCCCCTCAGTGTGACCACTCCCCTTTTGTGAGACCCCTCCCCCTCTGTGTGACCACTCCCCCTCACTCTGACCTCTCCCTCTGTGTGACCCCCCTCACTGTGACCCCGCCCCCCAGTGTGACCCCTCACCCTCCCTGTGACCCTCCTCCGTGTGAGCCTGCCCCGTCCATGTGACCCCTCCCCATCATTCTGACCCCTTCCCCTCTGTGTGACCCCTCCCCCTCAGTGTGAACACTCCCCCTCAGTGTGACTCCTCCCCTCACTCTGACCCCTCCCCATGAACCCCCACACTGTGACCCCTTCCCCCATTCTGACTCCTCCCCCATTCTGACTCCTCCCCCATTGTGACCCCTCCCCCCATTGTTTCCCTATCCCCATTGTGACTCCTCCCCTCACTCTGAAACCCCCTGTGTGACCACTCCCCCTCCCTCTGACCCCTCCCCCTTCCTGTGACCCTCCCGCTCAGTGTGACCCCTCCCCTCCATGTGACCACTCCCCCGCAGCGTCACCCTCCCCCTCAGTGTGACCACTCCCCCTCCGTGTGACGCCCCTCACTCTGACCCCCTCTCATTCTGATCCCTCGTCTCACTCTGCCCCCTCCCCCTACTCTGATCCCTCCCCCTCCATGTGACCCCTCCCCCTCTGTATCACCCTCCCCCTCAGTGTCACCCTCCCCCTCAGTGTGACCCCTCCCCCACTCTGAACCCTTCCCCCATTGTGACCCCTCCCTCCATTGTGACTCCTCCCCCATTGTGACCCCTCCCCTCAGTGACCCCTCCCCCTCCCTCTGACCCCTCCCCCTCCCTGACCCCTCCCCCTCCATGTAACCCCTACCCCAGTGTCACCCTCCCCCTCACTCTGACCCCTCCCATCACTCTGACCCCTCCCCCTCACTCTGACCCCTCCCCCTCACTCTGACCCCTCCCATCACTCTGACCCCTCCCCCTCACTCTGACCCCTCCCATCACTCTGACCCCTCCCATCACTCTGACCCCTCCCTCTCACTCTGACCCCTCCCTTACTCTGACTGCTCACTCTGACCCCTCCCCCTACTCTGACCCCTCCCCCTCCCTGTGACCCTCCCCCTCCCTGTGACCCTCCCCCTCCCTGTGACCGTCCCCTCAGTGACACATCTCCCCATCAGTGTGACCCCTCCCCCTCCATGTCCCTCCCCTTCAGTGTGACCCTCCCCATCTGTGACCCCTCCCCTCACTCTGACCCCTCCCCCTCAATGTGACCCCACCCCCTCAATGTGACCCCACCCTCTGTGTGTCCTCTCCCCCTCAGTGTGACCCCTTCCCCCTAACGCTGACCCCTTCCCCTCATTGTGATACCTCACCCTGTGTCACCCTCCCTTCACTCAGACCCCTCCTCCTCACTCTGACCCCTCCCCCTCACTGACCACCCCCTTCACTGTGATCCCTCCCCCCATTGTTACCTCACTCCCTCACCGTGACCCCACACACTCACTGTGCCCTGTTCCCTCTCACTCTGACCCCGCTCCCTCCGTGCGACCCCGACCCTTCCATGTGACCCCTTCCCTCCCCCTCACTCTGACCCCTCCCCCTCCCTGTGGCCCCTCCCACTCAGCGTGACCCCTCCCCCTCCGTGTGACCCCTCCCCCTCCGTGTGACCCCTCCCCCTCCATGTGGCCCCTCCCTCTCCCTGTGGCCCCTCCTTCTCCCTGTGGCCCCACCCCTCCCTGTGATGCCTCCCCCTCAGTTTGACCCCTCCCCCTCACCATGACCCCTCCCCCTCCCTGTGATCCCCGCCCCCTCAGTGTGGCCCCTCCCCCTCAGTGTGGCCCCTCCCCCTCAGTGTGACCCCTCCCCGTGGCCCCTCCCCTCCCTGTGGCCCCTCCCCGTGGCCCCTCCTACCGGTCCACAGCAGCAGGAGGAGGGGCACTAGGAGCTGGTTGAGGCTGAGAGCGGGTCCCGCCGCCATCGGGCGCCTCGATCCTCAGAGAGACACCTCCCGGCATCCTCCAGTCACCGCCCTCCGCCCGATCCGCCAATCAGGAGCCGCCAAGAGCAACACGTGACCCGCGACTCGCGCCGCCGCCGCGTGGAGCCGAGGAGCTAACGGTCACAGCCACGTGACCCCTTCCCCAGGGAGGGTGACCCCAGCGTGACCCCGAACATTGACCCCAGCGTGACCCCGACCCCGCACAGTGACCTCCCACAAACTGACCATCCCCCAGAGAGTGACCATCTCCCAGAGTGACCATTTCTCAAACGTGACCATCTCCCAGAGTGACCATTTCTCAAACGTGACCATCTCCTGGCCAGTGACCACCATCAGAGAGTGGACCACTCCTGGAGAGAGTGACCATTCCCAGAGAGAGTGACCATTCCCAGAGATAGTGACTGCCCAGACAATGACCATTCCCAGAGATTGACAACACCCAGAGACCATCCCCAGCAAGAGTGACCATCAGCAAAGAGTGACCAATCACAGGGTGACTGATGAAACCTAAAGAGTGACCAACACTGGAATGACCATCCATCCTCAGAGATAAAGAGTGAACATCCCCACCAAGTGACCAACCCTAGACAGACAGTGACCAGAGAGAGTGACCAACCCTAGAGGGAGAGTTCCAGAGAGAGAGTGACCATCTCCAGAGAGTGATGTGCAAGTCGATTGGGATGGACAAGTCAGAAATCACATGAAGCCAGGTTATAGTCCATCTGGTTTATTTGAAATCACAGTGGGCTACCACCAGTGAGTGACTACTCCCACTGAATGACCACCCTACAGAGTGACCACCACCAAAAGGAGACCATCCCAAAGGTGAACACCTCAGACTGATTATCCCCAAAGTGACCAGCATCCCAGAATGTGATCATCCCACAGACATACAATGCCAGAAAGTGACCATCTGCTCAGTGACAAACCAGAGAGAAATCCCCAGAGAGTAACCACCATAGACTGACCATCCCGAGATGGTGACCACTCCCAGAGAGTGACCATTCCCAGATATACCGTCCCGTAGAGATACTGCCCTAGTGACCATTCACAGTGACCACATTCAGAGAGTGACCATTCCTCGGTATACCATCCCACAGTGTGACTACCCTCAGAAAAAACCATCCCGCAGAGTGACTACCCCCATAGAGTGACCATTCCCAGAGTGTGACTACCCTGGATCCATACAGTGACCATTCCTACAGAGTGTCTAAGCCCACAGTGACTACATCCTCCTAGAGATCACTCCTAGAAATATGATCGTGAATGACTAACCCCAGAAAATGATCACCCCAGAGTGACCATTCCCACAAAATGACCATCCTTAAAGAGTTAACACCCCAAAGTGACCATTCCTAGAAAAACCATCCCGCAGAGTGACTATCCGCAGAGTGATAAACTGGACAGAGTGACCATCCCACAGAGATGCCACCCCCCACAGAGTAACTATCCCTTCAATGACTGCCCCCACAGGGTATCTGTAGTCACCACATCCAGAGAGAGATCAGCCTTAGGGGGACATCCCAGTGTGACTAACGCCAGAGAGTGACCACCCCATAGTGACCATTCCCAGAGAATGACCATGCAGAGAGTGATCATCCAGAGATAACAACCCCTAGAGAGTGACCACACCCACAGAGTGTCCATCCTGATTATCCCCATTCGGTTACCTTCACCACAGAGCGACTAGCCCTACCTAGTGATTTCCCAGAATACCCCACAGAGTGATGATCCAGAGAAACCATTCCTACAGAATGACCACTCCCGGGGGGGAGTAACCATCACCAGAGTGACCAACATTGACAGGGGCCAACCTCAGAAAGTGACCACTCAGTGAGTGAGCATCCAGAGAGTGAGTTTATGTGGAGAAGGTGCCTAATTCGCCAGTGTGACCGTCACTGTGGTCACCCCCACTGAGAAGCCATCCTCACTGAGTAGACACCCCTAGAGATTGACAGCTCAACAGAGTAACTTCCCAGAAAGTGACCATCCCCCGACTGTAACCACCACCAGAGAAAGTTCTCACCCCTAGAGAGTGAGAACTCAGCAGATTGACCAACCAGAATGTAACCGTCCTCAGACTGTGACCACTCTCCTCATTCCTGATGAAGGGCTTATGCCCGAAACGTCGAATTTCCTATTCCTTGGATGCTGCCTGACCTGCTGCGCTTTAACCAGCAACACATTTTCAGCTGTGATCTCCAGCATCTGCAGACCTCATTTTTTACACTCCCAGAGAGTGACTAACCATGATACAGATATCACCATCACACAGTAACAACCCCACAGGGTGACCATATCCAGAAAATAACTCTGGGAGATATCATCCCAGAGTGACTAATCCCAGACAGTGACCAGCCCACAGGAACTATATCCGGTGAGTGACCATTCCCAAACAGTGACCAAGTAGAGAGTGATCATCCCCACAGTGTGATCATCCCCAGACATGACAACCACTACAAAAGTGGCCTGACCTACAGAGTGTTTGTACTGAGGGTGATCGTCCCCACAAAGTGACCACTCTCTTCAGTGACCATCCTGAGGTTGATCATCCCCACAGACTGACAACTCAACAGAGTAACTATCCAGAGAGTGACCATCCCCAAACCATGACGCACACCCCCAGAGAGAGTGAGCATCCCAACCGCGAGTAACAATGACAGAGAGAGACCACTCTCAGCCAGTGGCTACACAGAGAGAGTCACCAACCAGAGACAAGGACCAGCCCCTCACTGTGACCACCACTCCCAGTGAGAAACCATCCTCACTGAGTAGCCACACCTTCAGAGTGACCACCCCTGGCATGTCCATACCCGGACAGAGACCATCCCTATACCGTGACCACCCCCACAGGGAGTAACTATCCCCAAAGAGTGATTAATTGTTACAGAGTGACTGCCATCAAAGAGTGACCACTCAGTCAGTGACCACACAAACGGCATGATCATACAGTGACTGTGACCACTACCATAGAGTAACCACCCACAGAGTGGGCCATCCCCAGAAATACCATCCAACAGAGTGACTACCCCGAGAGTCACAACCCCCACAGAGTAACCGTCCCTACAGTGTCCACCCCCAGAGTGTCTGTCCCCACACAGTGACCAAACCTGCAGTGACCACGTCCAGAGAGAGACCATCCCTAGAAATACAATCCCAGAGTGACCACCCCTAGAGAGTGACCTTCCCTAGACTGTGTCCACACCCAGAGTGAGTAACCATCGTCACAGAGTGACCAATTAAATGACCACATGGCAGGACTGACCATCCCTTCAGTGTGACTCCCACCAGAGTAATTACTCCCACAGAGTGAACACCCCCATTGAGACCATCCCCAAAAATCCCATCCCACAGTGATTATCTCTGGAGTGACAACATTGAGAGAATGACTGTACTCACAGAGTGGCCACCCCCACAGCGTGACCATCCTGAGGATGATCATCCCCTCATAATCACCATCTCTCAAGTGACAACCTCTAGAGAGTGGCTGTACTCAGAGTGACCATCACAAGAGTGACCACTCAGTGACCATCTACAGCCAGAGAAAATAACCATCCCCTCAGCATGACCGAATCCACAGAGACTAGTTCTGTGAATAACCACTCCCAGAGTGACTAACCCCAGAGAGTGACCATCCCAGACTGACCATCCTCAGAGATAGCATCCCACAGACAGACTACCCCATGACCGTCCACACAGTATGGCAATCCTCTCAGTGACCATCCCCATAGATTGACAACATCCAGAGAAAGGTCCTCGCTAGAGATACCATCCCTGGAATGTCTAACCCTAGAGAGTGACCATTCCTGTCGTGACCATACCCAGAGAGAGACCAATGTGACGAACTCAGAGTGACCGCACCTGCAATGATCACATCAAGACTATCCCTAGAGATACCATTCCACAGAATGACCAATCCCAGAGAGTGACCAAACTAACAGAGTAACCATGCAGAGAGTACCCATCCCCAGAGAGTGACTACCCCTCAAGAGTATGCATCCTAAGGAAGATCAACCCAGTGAGTGACCAGACCCAGAGAGTGATCACCCTCAAAGTACCATTCCATAGACTAACTATCCCCAGAGTAACTACCTCCAGAGAATGACCATAGCCATAGAGTGAAGATCTCCAGAGGAGACCATTCCAAGAGTGACTAGCCCAGAGTGACCACCCCTACAAAGGGACCACCTCCATAGAGCGACCACCCCGAGAGAATGAGAAATTAACAGTGAACTTCCGGACAGTAACCATCCCTAGACTGTGACCACACCCAGTGTGTGACCACGTGACCAATTATGAAACCTCAAATCCCAAAACCCAAACCCAAACCTCAAATCCCAAAACCCAAATCCAAACCTCAAACTCAAAACCAACACCCCAAACCCCAATACCTAACCCCGGCACCTCAAACCCCGAAACACAACCCCAACACCTCAAACCCCAAAATCCAATCCCTACACCTCAAACCCCAAACCCCAAAACCCCAAAACCCAACCCTGACACCTCAAACCTTGAAACCCAACCCCGCCACCTCAAAATCCATAATCCAAACTCAAAACCTCAAACCACAAAACCCAACCCCGACACCTCAAACCCCAAAACCCAAACCTACACCTCAAACCCCAAAACCCAAACCTACACCTCAAACCCCAAAACCCAACCCCGACACCTCAAACCCCAAAACCCAAACCTACACCTCAAACCCCAAAACCCAACCCCGACACCTCAAACCCCAAAACCCAAACCTACACCTCAAACCCCAAAACCCAACCCCGACACCTCAAACCCCAAAACCCAACCCCAACACCTCAAACCCCAAAACCCAACCCCGACACCTCAAAACCCAAAATCCAAACCTGGCACCTCAAACCCCAAAGCCCAATTCCAACACCTCAAATCTCAAAATCCAATCCCTACACCTCAAACCCCAAAGCCCAATCCCGACACCTCAAACCCCAAAACCCAACCCCAACACCTCAAATCACCAAAACCCAATCCCTACACCTCAAACCCAAAACCCAACCCTGACACCTCAAATCCCAAAACCCCCAAACCCAAACCTACACCTCAAACCCCAAAACCCAACCCCGACACCTCAAACCCCAAAACCCAACCCCAATATCTCAAACCCCAAAACCCAACCCCAATACCTCAAATCGCCAAAACCCAATCCCTACACCACAAATGCTAAAACCCAACCCCAACACCTCAAACCCCAAAACCCAACCCCGACACCTCAAAACCCAAAATCCAAACCTGGCACCTCAAACCCCAAAGCCCAATTCCAACACCTCAAATCTCAAAATCCAATCCCTACACCTCAAACCCCAAAGCCCAATCCCGACACCTCAAACCCCAAAACCCAACCCCAACACCTCAAACCCCAAAACCCAACCTCAATACCTCAAATCTCAAAACCCAATCCCTACACCTCAAATCACAAAGCCCAAATCCTGACACCTCAAATCCTAAAACCCAATCCCTACACCTCAAACCCCAAAACCCAATCTCTACATCTCAAACCCCAAAACCCAATTCAACATTTCAAACCCCCAAAACCCATTCTGAAATCCCAAACCCCCAAAACTTATTTCTGACACCTCAAACACCCAAATCCCAAATCCAACATCTCAAACCCCCAAAACCCATTCCAACATCCCACACCCCCAAAACCTAATCTCTACATCTCAACGCCCCAAAACCCAAACATGAATCCTTAAATTTCCAAAAACTAATCCCAACATCCCAAACACCCAAAACCTAATTCCGACACCGCAAACACCCAAAACCCAATTCCGACACCGCAAACACCCAAAACCCAATTCCGACACCTCAAACACCCAAAACCCAATTCCATCACCTCAAGCCACCAAAACCATTTCCCGACACCTCAAACCCCCAAAACCCAATCCTGACACCTCAAATCCTCAAAGCCCAACCATGACACCTCAAAACCGCAAAACCCAATACCACTACATCAAAACACAAAACCCAATCCTGACACCTCAAACCCCGAAAATTAAATCCCGCCTCCTCACACCCCAAAACCCAATCCCCACACCTCAAAACCCCAAAACCCAATCCCCACACCTCAAACTCTCAAAACCCAATCCCCACACCTCAAACCCCCAAAACCTAATCCCCACACCTCAAACTCTCAAAACCCGATCCCCACATCTAAAACCCCAAAAACCCGATCCCCACACCTCAAACCCCGAAAATTAAATCCCGCCTCCTCACACCCCAAAACCCAATCCCCACACCTCAAACCCCCAAAACCTAATCCCCACACCTCAAACTCTCAAAACCCGATCCCCACATCTAAAACCCCCAAAACCCGATCCCCACACCTCAAACCCCCAAACCCAATCCCCACACCTCAAACCCCCAAAACCCAATCCCCACACCTCAAACCCCAAAACCTAATCCCCACACCTCAAACCCCCAAAACCTAATCCTGACACCTCAAACCCCCAAAACCCAATCCCCACACCTCAAACCCCCAAAACCCAATCCCCACACCTCAACCCCCAAAACCTAATCCCCACACCTCAAACCCCAAAACCCAATCCCCACACCTCAAACCCCAAAACCCAATCCCCACACCTCAAACCCCCAAAACCCAATCCCCACACCTCAAACTCTCAAAACCCAATCCCCACACCTCAAACCCCCAAAACCCAATCCCACACCTCAAACCCCCAAAACCTAATCCCCACACCTCAAACCCCCAAAACCCAATCCCCACACCTCAAACCCCCAAAACCTAATCCCCACACCTCAAACCCCCAAAACCCAATCCCCACACCTCAAACCCCCAAACCCAATCCCCACACCTCAAACCCCCAAAACCCAATCCCCACACCTCAAACCCCCAAAACCTAATCCTGACACCTCAAACCCCCAAAACCCAATCCCCACACCTCAAAACCCCAAAACCTAATCCCCACACCTCAAACTCTCAAAACCCAATCCCCACACCTCAACCCCCCAAAACCCAATCCCCACACCTCAAACCCCAAAACCCAATCCCCACACCTCAAACTCTCAAAACCCAATCCCCACACCTCAAACCCCCAAAACCCAATCCCCACACCTCAAACTCTCAAAACCCAATCCCCACACCACACACCCCCAAAACCAAAACCCCACACCTCAAACCCCCAAAACCTAATCCCCCACACCTCAAACCCCCAAAACCCAATCCCCACACCTCAACCCCCCCCCCCCCCACCCCCCACACCCCCACCCCCCAAAACCCACCCCACACCCCCCCCCACCCAAACCTGACACCCAAACCCAAACCCCCCCCCCCACACCTCCAACCCCCCAAACCCAACCCCACACCCCCCCCCCACCCCCCAAACCCCCCACCTCACACACTCTCAAAACCCAACCCCACACCTCAAACCCCAAAACCCAATCCCTACACCTCAAACTCTCAAAACCCAATCCCCACACCTCAACCCCCAAAACCCAATCCCCACACCTCAAACTCTCAAACCCCCCCCACCTCAAACCCCCAAAACCCACCCCACACCTCCCACCCCCAAAACCCCCCACCCCCCCAACCCCCCAAAACCCAATCCCCCCCCCTCAACCCCCAAACCCAAACCCCCCCACACCCCCCCCCAACCCAACCCACACCCCCCCAAAACCCAATCCCCACACCTCAACCCCCAAAACCCAACCCCCACACCACCCCCAAAACCAACACACCTCAAACCCCCAAAACCCAATCCCCACACCTCAAACCCCCAAACCCAATCCCCACACCTCAAACCCCCAAAACCCAATCCCCCCCACCCCCCCCCAAAACCAAACCCCACACCTCAAACCCCAAAACCTAATCCTGACACCTCAAACCCCCAAACCCAATCCCCACCTCAACCCCCAAAACCCAATCCCCACACCTCAAACCCCCAAAACCTAATCCCCACACCTCAAACCCCCAAAACCCAATCCCACACCTCAAACCCCCAAAACCCAATCCCACACCTCAAACCCCCAAAACCCAATCCCCACACCTCAAACTCTCAAAACCCAATCCCCACACCTCAAACCCCAAAACCCAATCCCCACACCTCAAACCCCCAAAACCTAATCCCCACACCTCAAACCCCCAAAACCCAATCCCACACCTCAAACCCCCAAAACCTAATCCCCACACCTCAAACCCCCAAAACCCAATCCCCACACCTCAAACCCCCAAAACCCAATCCCCACACCTCAAACCCCCAAAACCCAATCCCCACACCTCAAACCCCCAAAACCTAATCCTGACACCTCAAACCCCCAAAACCCAATCCCCACACCTCAAACCCCCAAAACCTAATCCCCACACCTCAAACTCTCAAAACCCAATCCCCACACCTCAAACCCCCAAAACCCAATCCCCACACCTCAAACCCCCAAAACCCAATCCCCACACCTCAAACTCTCAAAACCCAATCCCCACACCTCAAACCCCCAAAACCCAATCCCCACACCTCAAACTCTCAAAACCCAATCCCCACACCTCAAACCCCCAAAACCTAATCCCCACACCTCAAACCCCCAAAACCTAATCCCCACACCTCAAACCCCCAAAACCCAATCCCCACACCTCAAACCCCCAAAACCCAATCCCCACACCTCAAACCCCCAAAACCCAATCCCCACACCTCAAACCCCCAAAACCTAATCCCCACACCTCAAACTCTCAAAACCCAATCCCCACACCTCAAACCCCCAAAACCCAATCCCCACACCTCAAACCCCCAAAACCCAATCCCCACACCTCAAACTCTCAAAACCCAATCCCCACACCTCAAACCCCCAAAACCCAATCCCCACACCTCAAACTCTCAAAACCCAATCCCCACACCTCAAACCCCCAAAACCTAATCCCCACACCTCAAACCCCCAAAACCTAATCCCCACACCTCAAACCCCCAAAACCCAATCCCCACACCTCAAACCCCCAAAACCCAATCCCCACACCTCAAACCCCAAAACCCAATCCCCACACCTCAAACCCCCAAAACCTAATCCTGACACCTCAAACCCCCAAACCCCAATCCCCACACCTCAAACCCCCAAAACCCAATCCCCACACCTCAAACCCCCAAAACCCAATCCCCACACCTCAAACTCTCAAAACCCAATCCCCACACCTCAAACCCCCAAAACCCAATCCCTACACCTCAAACTCTCAAAACCCAATCCCCACACCTCAAACCCCAAAACCCAATCCCCACACCTCAAACTCTCAAAACCCAATCCCCACACCTCAAACCCCCAAAACCCAATCCCCACACCTCAAACCCCCAAAACCTAATCCCCACACCTCAAACCCCCAAAACCCAATCCCCACACCTCAAACCCCCAAAACCCAATCCCCACACCTCAAACCCCCAAAACCCAATCCCCACACCTCAAACCCCCAAAACCCAATCCCCACACCTCAAACCCCCAAAACCTAATCCCCACACCTCAAACCCCCAAAACCCAATCCCCACACCTCAAACTCTCAAAACCCAATCCCCACACCTCAAACCCCCAAAACCCGATCCCCACACCTCAAACCCCCAAAACCCGATCCCCACACCTCAAACCCCCAAAACCCGATCCCTGGTTGCAGTGACCTGCTTCTTTCTGTAGCTGACTCCTTCTGCATCAGACTGAGCTAAACTCAGGAGCAGTCCCAACGTGCTGAACGAAAGTGCCAGGATCTGACCGTCCTGACGTAAACTCTGCTTATGTCCTGTCCCTGACCTACATCTCCCAACCCTGCCTCCTCATTCAAACCCGTTACCGGAGATTTATCCCCCGACACAATCACTCTGGATTCAACCCCCTGAGCCAACCCTCTGGATCTGACTCCTTGAGCCAATGCTCTCGATCCGAAATGCCAGAACTGACTCCTCCCCCCCCGGAACCAAGTGTCTGGACACACCCACTCCTTGGACCCGAGATCCCAAATCCAACTCTCCGGCATTACACTTTGCAGAACTAACGCCTCAAATACGCAAGCCTAAACTGAGCCCAACACAGCAATAAAAGCTGGTGACAATCCGAAGAGCAAAATTTCATCCTGATACCCATTAGAGGCTCGAAAACATGCCGCCTCTGTCTATACATCAACAGCCAGCCATGCTGCAGACAATTCTCTTGACACTCTCACTGAGAGAAGACACAGAATTCAATTTGTCAAATGTAGTTGTGATCTTTACTGATGATAGCTGCCCAGATGTGATGCTGTCAAGACGATTACTATTCTAGTTCTGTCTCACAGTTACACCGTTAGGCTTTTGCTCCAGTTTTTTGTTTCTCAGTCAAGTTCAATCCACCTTTCTGGTGGTTCCATTAACTCCAGACACATGCACTGCACCATTGAGTGGGTTGGAGGGAGTCCTCTTCTCATATACTCCACAGTGTATACCTCTTTGAAATGGAGTCTGCTTGGGTTCCAGGTGGTTGCTGCTCCCACATTCCCTGCTTTCCCCACACACTCCTTTTCCTTTCCCTCTGCCGCCTCTTCTCCCCTTGAATCCACTGCAGGGGTGTCCATTGTTTTACAATCGTGCTGCAGTCCACAAATCTCCTCCGTCGTCACGCACTGGTGGCAAACATCCTGCAGCTTCAATTACGTTCTGAAGGGGAAGTAAGGAGACACAGTAGATTTGACATTGAACGCATAATGCTCAAGGAATTAAAAATGATCCCTCCTCTCCTCATGCCTCCCTCCGTTGCATTATTCCACACTGATACATGTTGGTTAGTAATCCTTGAAACCCTTCACAATCAGTGTGATCCCATGGCCAATCCTCCCTAACCTACACATCCCTGAGCACTATGAGGTAATTTAGCATGGCCAATCCACCCTAACCTACACATCCCTGAGCACTATGGGTAATTTAGCATGGCCAATCCACCCTAACCTACACATCCCTGAACACTATGGGGTAATTTAGCATGGCCAATCCACCCTAACCTACACATCCCTGAGCACTATGGGGTAATTTAGCATGGCCAATCCACCCTAACCTACACATCCCTGAACACTATGGGTAATTTAGCATGGCCAATCCACCCTAACCTACACATCCCTGAACACTATGGGGTAATTTAGCATGGCCAATCCACCCTAACCTACACATCCCTGAACACTATGGGTAATTTAGCATGGCCAATCCACCCTAACCTACACATCCCTGAGCACTATGGGTAATTTAGCATGGCCAATCCACCCTAACCTACACATCCCTGAACACTATGGGGTAATTTAGCATGGCCAATCCACCCTAACCTACACATCCCTGAACACTATGGGTAATTTAGCATGGCCAATCCACCCTAACCTACACATCCCTGAACACTATGGGGTAATTTAGCATGGCCAATCCACCCTAACCTACACATCCCTGAGCACTATGGGGTAATTTAGCATGGCCAATCCACCCTAACCTACACATCCCTGAGCACTATGGGGTAATTTAGCATGGCCAATCCACCCTAACCTACACATCCCTGAACACTATGGGGTAATTTAGCATGGCCAATCCACCCTAACCTACACATCCCTGAGCACTATGGGGTAATTTAGCATGGCCAATCCACCCTAACCTACACATCCCTGAACACTATGGGGTAATTTAGCATGGCCAATCCACCCTAACCTACACATCCCTGAGCACTATGGGGTAATTTAGCATGGCCAATCCACCCTAACCTACACATCCCTGAACACTATGGGTAATTTAGCATGGCCAATCCACCCTAACCTACACATCCCTGAACACTATGGGGTAATTTAGCATGGCCAATCCACCCTAACCTGCACATCCCTGAACACTATGGGTAATTTAGCATGGCCAATCCACCCTAACCTGCACATCCCTGAACACTATGGGATAATTTAGCATGGCCAATCCACCCTAACCTACACATCCCTGAACACTATGGGGTAATTTAGCATGGCCAATCCACCCTAACCTGCACATCCCTGAACACTATGGGTAATTTAGCATGGCCAATCCACCCTAACCTGCACATCCCTGAACACTATGGGATAATTTAGCATGGCCAATCCACCCTAACCTACACATCCCTGAACACTATGGGTAATTTAGCATGGCCAATCCACCCTAACCTGCACATCCCTGAACACTATGGGTAATTTAGCATGGCCAATCCACCCTAACCTACACATCCCTGAACACTATGGGTAATTTAGCATGGCCAATCCACCCTAACCTACACATCCCTGAACACTATGAGGTAATTTAGCATGGCTAATCCACCCTAACCTGCACATCCCTGAACACTATGGGTAATTTAGCATGGCCAATCCACCCTAACCTGCACATCCCTGAACACTATGGGTAATTTAGCATGGCCAATCCACCCTAACCTACACATCCCTGAACACTATGGGGTAATTTAGCATGGCCAATCCACCCTAACCTGCACATCCCTGAACACTATGGGGTAATTTAGCATGGCCAATCCTCCCTAACCTACACATCCCTGAACACTATGGGGTAATTTAGCATGGCCAATCCACCCTAACCTGCACATCCCTGAACACTATGAGGTAATTTAGCATGGCTAATCCACCCTAACCTGCACATCCCTGAACACTATGGGTAATTTAGCATGGCCAATCCACCCTAACCTGCACATCCCTGAACACTATGGGCAATTTAGCACAGCCAATCCACCCTAACCTACACATCCCGGAACACTATGGGGTAATTTAGCACGGCCAATCCACCCTAACCTACACATCCCTGAACACTATGGGTAATTTATCATGGCCAATCCACCCTAACCTACACATCCCTGAACACTATGGGTAATTTAGCATGGCTAATCCACCCTAACCTACACATCCCTGAACACTATGGGTAATTTAGCATGGCCAATCCACCCTAACCTACACATCCCTGAGCACTATGGGGTAATTTAGCATGGCCGATCCACCCAAAGCTGCACATCTCTGAGCACTATGGGTAATTTAGAATGGCCAATCCACCCTAACTTACACATCCCTGAACACTATGGGGTAATTTAGCATGGCTAATCCACCCTAACCTACACATCCCTGAGCACTATGGGTAATTTAGAATGGCCAATCCACCTAACATGCACATCTTTGGATTGTGGGAGGAAACTGGAACACTTGGAGGAAATCCATGCAGACCTGGGGACAATGTGCAAACCCCACACAGACAGTCGCCCGACTGTGGAAGCGAACTCAGGTCTCTGGTGCTGTGAAGGTGCCCAGAGTCACTGTGATCCCATCTGAATGATGGATGGTCATTGATATTTGTCCTTTCACACTCGGTACATCTTGAAATCCTTCCCAGTCAGTGTAATTCCCATCTGAATGAAGCATGGTGATTGATATCTGACTTTTCACACACTCTGATTCCATGTGAGAACCCTGTGCAACTCCCTGTCCAGGGCACGCGGCCTGGTCTCAGTGGAGCAGAAAGACAGAAAGATAAACACGGCACCCAGCAACAGGTTGTGGTTTGAGAAGACAACTCAGAGTAGCTTCGATCTGAGAAAAGGTGTTCGGGGTGTGGGTGATCACTGGGTGATTGGCATAAAGTCCAATCTAGAAAAATCAAGGGTCGCTGTCCTCCTGCCTCCCAGTGCCCCATGCAAGAGTGAAGTGTGGGCTTGAATAAGGTTACCTGTCCTTGATTGTAAATTGGAGGATTGTACAGCGCTCAAAGTAGGGTACTGTGCCATTGGTGGATTAAACCAAGCTGTGGATGGAAAATAGGAACAGTCAGTGATCCAAGATTCACGATCAATACTTCAAGGCACAGGGAGTATCTCAAGATCACACTCACACAGGGATTCAGAAGCATTTACTTACCATACAGACATACGCACATTCACAGATGCAAACATCCCCTGTTCCAGCGAGAATCTAATGGTGAGTGACTATAAGAGGAAGTGAGAGTGAAGGGAGAGGAAGATGGATAAAATGAGAGAGGGAGAGAGGTAGACAGAAAGGGTAAAGAGAGAAAGAGTCTGCTTGTCTGTCTGCACATATCTGTGCACCGATCTCTGGCACCGTATGGGTATGACTGTGTTTGATTGTGTGTCCATGTACGTCTGTGGTCGTGCTTGCTGATCTCTGCACGCGTCCATATGTATATGGCTATGTCTGTGTGTTTGTTGGTGTGTGCAGAACAGCACCTGTGTTGTCATTCAGTGTTTTGTACGTGTTGGAATGTATGATCATAAGTGAATGTGCCAATGTGTATTTGCGTCCCTGTGTAAGAGCATGTGTGTGAATGTTAGCATGTCTCCAGATGCAGTGTGTCTTTCAGTTTGTGTATGTGTCTCCATGACTCTGTGTGTGTGCGTGTGTGTGTGTGTCTCCCCGTGTGGATCTGTTTCTCCATGTGTGGGTGTGTATGTATACGTAGAGTCATACAGCACAGAAACAGACCATTCGGTCCAACTCGTCCATGCCGACTAGATATCCTATATAAATCTAGTCCCATTTGCCAGCATTAGGCCCACATCCCTCTAAAATCTTCCTATTCATAAACCCATCCAAATGCATTTTAAATGTTGTAACTGTACCAGTCTCCACCACTTCCTCTGGCAGCTCATTCCACACACGTACCACCCTCTGGGTGAAAACATTGCCCCTTAGGTCTCTTTTATATCTCACCCTAAACCTACACCCTCTAGTTTTGGACTCCACCACCCAGGGGAAAAGAGCTTGCCTATTTACCCTACCCATGTTCCTCATGATGTGTGTCTCCGTATCTGGGTGTGGGTCTGTTTATCCATGTGTTGTAAGCCATAAGCCATATATAGAATGGATGAGGAAACCTCCTGAAAGGTAAGTCCTCATGTCCCTCCTGCCAAGCTATGCCCTCCCACCCACCCACCCTCACGGTCCATAGTTCTTCCATGCCACGGTCTGATCCCAAGGTCACTGCGCCAACCCGTTCTCTTCCATTTACCCAACATGGCACTTTATGTCAAGCTAGCATTATCATATGCTATATAAAACGTAAACGTGCCTGATAGTGCCTCCTCTTCCCCATATCAACAAAGTCAGATTGAGATAAGCAGCTGCCTCCATGAGGCAAGCCCAAAATGAGAGGTGACACGTTTGGGACTGAGATTTTTGATACGACACGCAGCCACATCCAACGTTTTTGCCATGATGGCAAGGATTTTTTGTTGTAACAAAATGCCTTACTGGTGTCTCCCTGTTGCTGTGTATCATGGAAAGGAACAGAGAACTGGGAAGTGAGGACATTTAGAGAGAGGAATGAGAAAATTCGGACTGAGGTCTAAGGGCTGGGGAAATAAAAAAAGGGAGGAGGAATTAATTCCAGGGAGAGAAGGAGATAAGTCTCGAGACAGGAGTGGGGGAATATCGAGACAGTCTGTGAGAGATAGAGACAGACAGACAGAGAGAGAGAGTAAGAGACAGAGAGAGAGAGAGAGACAGAGAGAGAGTAAGAGACAGACAGACAGACAGACATGGAGAGAGAGAGAGAGAGAGAGACAGAGGCATAGAGAGAGAGAGAGAGAGAGAGAGAGAGACGGAGAGAGAGAAAGAGACAGACAGACAGAGAGAGAGAGAAAGAGATAGAGAGAGAGACAGAGAGAGAGAGACAGACAGACAGAGATGGAGAGAGAGAGAGAGAGAGACAGAGACATAGAGAGAGAGAGGGAGAGAGAGAGAGAGAGAGTAAGAGACAGACAGAGAGAGAGAGAGAGAGTAAGAGACAGAGAGAGAGAGAGAGAGACGGAGAGAGTAAGAGACAGACAGACAGAGATGGAGAGAGAGAGAGAGAGAGAGACAGAGACATAGAGAGAGAGAGAGAGAGACGGAGAGAGAGTAAGAGACAGACTAGAGGTGTATCATGGAAAGGAACAGAGAACTGGGAAGTGAGTACATTTAGAGAGGAATGAGAAAATTCGGACTGAGGTCTAAGGGCTGGGGAAATGAAAAGGGAGGAGGAAATAATTCCAGGGAGAGAAGGAGATAAGTCTCGAGACAGGAGTGGGGGAATATCGAGACAGTCTGTGAGAGAGAGAGAGAGAGACAGAGACAGACAGATAGAGACAGAGAGAGTAAGAGACAGACAGACAGACAGAGATGGAGAGAGAGAGAGAGAGAGAGAGAGAGAGACGGAGAGAGTAAGAGACAGACAGACAGAGAGAGAGAGTAAGAGACAGAGAGAGACAGAGAGAGAGAGACGCAGAGAGAGTAAGAGACAGAGACAGACAGAGATGGAGAGAGAGAGAGAGAGAGACATAGAGAGAGAGAGAGAGAGAGAGATGGAGAGAGAGTAAGAGACAGACAGACAAAGAGAAATGGAGAGAGATAGAGAGAGAGACAGAGACAGAGAGAGAGAGAGAGAGAGAGAGAGAGACAGAGAAAGGTGAAGCCAGAAACCAGGAAGGGAAGTCGAGTGTGGAGTGAGGGAAAGCAGAAAGAATGTGTGGTTTAAATCCTGAGATATGAGGAAGAAGGTAATTCCAGAGTGAGGAGTGGAAAAGTCCAGAGGGGGTAAGGGTCAATTCAAAAGGACTAGAGGTTAAATCGAGAGAGGAATAGGTACATCCAGTGAAGGGGTAAATCCAAAGTCAGGGAGAGAAAAACAGAGACAGAAAAACAGGACTGCTCAAAAACACACTGCACAAAGACCCATGGTACTTGCCTCGTCTGCGTCGCAGAAACCACCTTACATCCCTGCACCAGAAGAAACAGGCACAAAGGAAAATAACAAAGCTACTGAAAAGGCTGAAGATACTGAGGAGAACAATTGCCCAGATCGGAAACGTAAAACGTTCAATCCCTACAACAAACAATGAGAAAGATTCAGTGTATTGCACAAAATCAGTCCAGCTACTCTTAAACTGAATTTAATATTCCCTCCATACTAGCGCCATCAAACACTCCCAGGACAGGGACAGCACGGGGTTAGATACAGAGTAAAGCTCCCTTTACACTGTCCCCCATCAAACACTCCCAGGACAGGGACAGCACGGGGTTAGATATAGAGTAAAGCTCCCTCTACACTGTCCCCCCATCAAACACTCCCAGGACAGGGACAGTACAGGGTTTGATACAGAGTAAAGCTCCCTCTTCATTGTCCCCCATCAAACACTCCCAGGACAGGGACAGCACGGGGTTAGATATAGAGTAAAGCTCCCTCTACACTGTCCCCCCATCAAACACTCCCAGGACAGGGACAGTACAGGGTTTGATACAGAGTAAAGCTCCCTCTTCATTGTCCCCCATCAAACACTCCCAGGACAGGGACAGCACGGGGTTAGATACAGAGTAAAGCTCCCTCTACACTGTCCCCCATCAAACACTCCCAGGACAGGGACATCACGGGATTAATACAGAGTAAAGCTCCCCTTACTCTTTTGAACTTAAAGTACAGTTCTTTTTACATTATCCCCACCAGATAATCCTTGGGCAGGTTAGATACAGGACAAACTCCCACTACAATGTTCCAAGCAAACATTTTCAGGATAGCTGCAGCATGGAAGTAAATACAAAATAAAGCTTCCTCTACACTGCCCCCAACAAACACTCCCAGTTATATGGCCACAAGATTAGATATAAAGTTCCCTCTACTCTTAAACTTGAAGTAAATCTCTCTCCACACTGGCCCCATTGAACGTTCCCAGAACAGGGACAACATGGGATTAGAGACAGATAAAACTTCATCGGCTCTTATAAACCGAAAGTAAAGATTCTTGTTGTCTTTTTAACTGAAGTTAAAGCACCATCTACACTGGCCTCAGGACATTCCCAGGACTGGGCAGCATGGAATTAGATATAGTAAAGCTTCCTCTACTGTTTTAAACCCAATTTAAAGCTCCATTCGCACTGACCCCATCAAAAACCCCATCAAGGCCGATATAGAGTAAAGTTCCCTCTGTCCTTATAAAGTAAAAGTAAATTGAAAGTAAAGATTTGTCTGGAAGAATAACACCCCATTTTCCGCTTGGAAGCCATGAAACCTTCGGCACTCAGTACTGAGTTCAATAATTTTAGGGCCTGAGCACCTTCTCCTATGTCTTTACCCCAACCCTGAGCCTAGGTGGCCTTGTTATCACATGGGCTGCTACCACAAAACAACCCAGACATTTATGGTCCTCATTAGCAGCTACTGATTCTTCCAGGCTGATGTTCACCAATTCCCGAGTCTGCTCAGCTGTTTTCCTCTCTTTCTGGGCTCTATCTTCACCGATCATTTCCCCCCCCCACCCCAAATTTACCAACGTCTTCCCAGTTACAATCAGATCTGAAGAAGGGTCACTGGATCCGAAACATTAACTCCTATTTTCTCTTTATACATGCTACCAGATCTACTGAGCTTTTCTAGAGATTTCTGTTTTAGTTCCAATAATATTACTGTCACCAAACACTCCCAAGCCATGTGATCTACAAGGATATTGCCAGGGTTGGATGGTTCGAGCTACAGGGAGAGGCAGAATGGGCTGGGGCTGTTTTCCCTGGAGCATTGGAGGCTGAGGGGTGACCTGATAAAATCATGAAGGGCATGAAGCAAACATTTTCAGGCTAGCTACAGCATGGAAGTAAATACAAAATAAAGCTTCCTCTACACTGCCCCCAACAAACACTCCCAGTTATATGGCCACAGACAAGGTCTTTTCCCCAGGATGGGGGAGTTGAAAACCAGAGGGTATAGGTTTAGGGTGAGAGGGGCAAGATATAAAAGGAACCTAAGGGGCAACTGTTTCACACAGAGAGTAGTACGTGTACGGAATGACCGGCTGGTACAACTCCAACATTTAAAAGGCACCTGGATCGGTACATGAATAGGAAAGGTTTAGAGGGATATGGGCCAAGCGCTAGCAATAGGACTAGATTAATTTAGGATATCTGGTCGGCTGGGACGAATTGGACTGAAGGGTATGTTTTCATGCACTTTATCTCTCTAACTTTATGTAAAGCATGGATTTAGATATGGAATAAATCCCTCAACAATCATGCCCAGAACAGGTACAGCACATGATGAGATGCACAGTAAAGTCTGCATGTAGGTTTGTCACCCTACTAGGTAACATCTTCAATGGGCCTCCGGGCTTTCTATTTATATGTTTGGGTTTCTTTGGGCCAGTGATGTAATTTCCTGTGGTGATGTCACTTCCTGTGGTGATGTTATTTTCTGTTCTTTCTCTCAGGGGGTGGTAGATGGGGGTCTAACTCGATGTGTTTGTTGATAGAGTTCCAGTTGGAATGCCACGCTTTTAGGAATTCTCGTGTGTGTCTCTGTTTGGCTTGTCCCAGGATGGATGTGTTGTCCCATTTGAAGTTGTGTCCTTCCTTATCCGTATGTGAGGATACTAGTGAGAGAGGGTCATGTTGTTTTGTGGCTAGTTGGTGTTCATGTATCCTGGTGGCTAGTTTTCTGCCTGTTTGTCCAATGTAGTGTTTGTTACAGTTCTTGTACAGTATTTTGTAAATGACATTAGTTTTGCTTGTTGTCTGTATGGGGTCTTTCAAGTTCATTAGCTGCTGTTTTAGTGTGTTGGTGGGTTTGTGGGCTACAGTGATGCCAAGGGGTCTGAGTAAACTGGCAGTCATTTCCGAGATGTCTTTGATGTAGGGAAGAGTGGCTAGGGTTTCTGGATGTGTTTGGGTTTGTTGCTGAGAAATCGGTGGACTGTGTTCATTGGGTACCCATTCTTTTTGAATACACGGTACAGGTGATTTTCCTCTGCTCTGCGTAGTTCCTCTGTGGTGCAGGGTGTGGTGGCTCGTTGAAATAATGTTCTGATGCAGCTTTGTTTGTTGGATGATTGTTTCTGTAGTTCAGTATTTGGTCTGTATGTGTTGTTTTCCTGTAGGCGCTGGTTTGAAGTTCCCTATTGGCTATTCGCTCTACTGTGACATCTAGTTGTTGTTTCCCTCCTCTTTAGTGAATTTTATGCCAGTAAGGGTATTATTGATGATCTCGAAGGTTTCCTCTAATTTGTCTCGTTTAGTGATGACAAAAGTATCATCCACGTAGCGGACCCAAAGTTTGGGTAGACGATTGGCAGAGCTGTTTGTTCGAGTCTCTGCATTACTGCCTCTGCTAAGAACCCTGATATCGGAGATCCCATAGGTGTTCCATTGGTCTGTCTGTAGGTTTTGTTGTTGAAGATAAAGTGGGTGGTAAGGCATAGGTCCACTAGATTGACGATACTGTCCTTGTTGATGAAGTCAGCAGTATTTAGTGTCTGTGTCTTTGGGTCTTCTAATAGTGTAGTCAGTGCTTCCTTGGCCAGGTTAATGTTGATTGGTATAAACAGGGCTATAACATCAAAGAACACCATTATTTCATCCTCTTCTATCTTAGTGTCTTTGATGGTCTTCAGGAATTCTTGGGTGGAGTGGATGCAGTGGTGTGAGTCTTCTACTCAGTGTCTTTGGTGTAGCTCCTCGGCCAATCTGTAAGTTGGTGTCCCAGGTAGCGAGATTATGGGTCTGAGGGGGGCTCCTGGTTTGTGAACTTTGGATAATCCGTAGAAGCGTGGTGTGTTGGATCTGTCTGCTTTCATTTTTTGGAAGTCGGTTTTATTTATTTCTCCAGATTTCTGAAGTGTTTTGTGTAGGGCTGTGATTCGGTTCTCTAGTTGTCGGGTCGGGTCTATCGCTACTTGTTGCTAAGTGTTGGTATCTGTAAGTAGTGCGTTCGCTTCTTCAATGTAGTCTCTTCAATATAGAATGACTGTCAAGCGTCCTTTGTCTGCGGGTAGGATAACAATGGGTTTTTTTTCGTCTTTCCAGTGCTTTTCTTTCTTGTGTATTGAGTGTGTTTCCTTCCTTTTTCTCTGTTTAATGTTGGTGCGACTACCTGGATTTCTTCTGTGAGTTGGTTGTCTTTTAGTGTAGTTTCTAATGCTGCTAAGAAATCTTTCTTGTCCGCATCCTGGCAGTTGTAATTTAATCCTCTTATTAAGATGGCTTTTTCAGTGTCTGTTAAGGGTTGGTCAGATAAGTTTTTTATTCATGCTTCTGTGTTGTCAGTGTTGTTCCTTTGTGTAAGTTTGTCTAGTTCCTTCTGTAGGTCTAGTTTTTTTTTTCATTTTCTGTATTTGTCATTGTCTAATATCAATGGCTTGTTGTACTGTGTCTGTCCATTCATGTTCTGTTGCATGTGTGGGTAAAGATTTTTAGTGCAAAATTTCCCGGTTGTATTTACAGAGTCTGTTGTGGGCATTATTAAGCATTTCTCTAAGAATTCCGTGGCTGTTTTGCTCTGTTATTCTTTTGGCTAGTGGTGTAAAGGGGAAGGTTTGTATTTAAGACATTTAGGTAGTACCTGTTTTCTTAAGCTTTTGTGCAGGAAGTACAGCTTTTTGTGGGTGGCACTCTGTCAGATGGCATTTGTTTCCCATTTTTGGGCCATTTTTAGCGTATTGCGCCCATAGGTCTCAGCGAGTTTTGAGAAGATTTGTAGCTCAGGTTGAGGCTCTGGATGTAGGTATGCTTGCTGAGCTGGAAGATTCATTTCCAGACGTTTCATCACCATACTAGGTAACATCTTCAGTGGGCCTCCAGGCGAAGCACTGTTGATAATTCTTGCTATTTATATGTTTGGGTTTTTTTGGGTCATTGATGTCACTTCCTGTGGTGATGCCATTTCCTGTAGTGATGTCATTTCCTGTTCTTTTTCTCAAGGGGGTGATGGATTGGGTCTAACTCAATGTGGTTGTTGATAGAGTTCTAGTTGGAATGCCATGCTTCTAGAAATTCTCGTGCGTGTCCCTGTTTGGCTTGTCCCAGGATGGATGTGTTGTCCAGCTGAAGTGACGTCCTTCCTTAGGATACTAATGAGAGAGGGTCATGTCGTTTTGTGGCTAGTTGATGTTCATGTATCCTGGTGGCTAGTTTTCTGCCTGTTTGTCCAATGTAGTGTTTGCTGCAGTTCTTGCACGGTATTTTGTAAATGACATTAGTTTTGCATGTTGTCTGTATGGGGTCTTTCAGGTTCATTAGCTGCTGTTTTAGTGTGTTGGTGGGTTTGTGGGCTACAGTGATGCCAAGGGGTCTGAGTAAACTGGCAGTCATTTCCGAGACGTCTTTGATGTAGGGAAGAGTGGCTGGGGTTTCTGGATGTGTTTTGTCTGCTTGTTTAGGTTTGTTGCTGAGAAATTTGTGAAGTATGTTTATTGGGTACCCATTCTTTTTGAATACACGGTATAGATGATTTTCCTCTGCTCTGCGTAGTTCCTCTGTGCTGCAGGGTGTGGTGGCTCGTTGAAATAATGTTCTGATGCAGCTTCGTTTGTGGGTGTTGGGATGATTGCTTCTGTAGAAGCACTAGAAACAACACAAAAAGACAACCAACTCACAGAAAAAGCCCGGCAAACTATCAGACAGGTAGTCGCACCAACATTAAGCAAAGAAAAAGGAAGGAAACACACTCAGGTACACAAGAAAGGAAAGCACTGGAAAGATTTTTAAAAACATTGTTATCCTACCTGCAGACAAAGGACTTCGACAGTCATTCTATATTGAAGAGACTACATTGAAGAAGCGAACGCACTACTTACAGATACCAACACTTAGCAACAAGTAGCGATAGACCCGACCCGACAACTAGAGAACCAAATCACAGCCCTACACAAAACACTTCAGAAATCTGGAGAAATAAATAAAACCGACTTCCAAAAAATGAAACCAGACAGATCCAACACACCACGCTTCTACGGATTATCCAAAGTTCACAAACCAGGAGACCCTTAGTCTCGCTACCTGGGACACCAACTTACAGATTGGCCGAGGAGCTACACCAAAGACACTTAGTAGAAGACTCACACCACTGCATCCACTCCACCCAAGAATTCCTGAAGACCATCAACACCAAGATAGAAGAAGATGAAATAATGGTCTTATTTGATGTAATAGCCCTGTTTATACCAATCAACATTAACCTGGCCAAGGAAACATTGACTACACTATTAGAAGACCCAAAGACACATACACTAAATACTGCTGACTTCATCAACAAGGACAGTATCGTCAATCTAGTGGACCTATGCCTTACCACCCACTTCACCTTCAACAACAAAACCTACAGACAGACCAATGGAACACCCATGGGATCTCCGATATCAGGGTTCTTAGCAGAGGCAGTAATGCAGAGACTCGAACAAACAGCTCTGCCAATCGTCTAACCCAAACTTTGGGTCCGCTATGTGGATGACACTTTTGTCATCACTAAACGAGACAAATTAGAGGAAACCTTCGAGATCATCAATAATACCCTTACTGGCATAAAATTCACTAAAGAGGAGGGAAACAACAACTAGATGTCACAGTAGAGCGAACAGCCAATAGGGAACTTCAAACCAGTGCCTACAGGAAAACAACACACACGGACCAAATATTAAACTACAGAAACAACCATCCTAACACCCACAAATGAAGCTGCATCAGAACATTATTTCAACGAGCTAACACACCCTGCAGCACAGAGGAACTACGCAGAGCAGAGGAAAATCATCTATACCGTGTATTCAAAAAGAATGGTTACCCAATGAACACAGTCCACTGATTTCTCAGCAACAAACCCAAACACGTCCAGAATCCCGAGCCACTCTCACCTTCAACAAAGACATCTCTGAAATGACTGCCAGATTACTCAGACCCCTTGGCATCATGGTAGCCCACAAACCCACCAACACACTGAAACAGCAGCTAATGAACCTGAAAAACCCTATACAGACAACAAGCAAAACTAATGTCATTTACAAAATACTGTGCTAGGACTGTAACAAACACTACATTGGACAAACAGGCAGAAAACTAGCCACCAGGATACATGAACACCAACTAGACATGACCCTCTCTCACTAGTATCCTCACATACGGATGAGGAAGGACACCACTTCAACTGGGACAACACATTCATCCTGGGACAAGCCAAACAGAGACATGCACGAGATTTCCTAGAAGCATGGCATTCCAACTGGAACTCTATCAACAAACACATCGAGTTAGACCCCATCTACCACCCACTGAGAAAGGGAACAGAAAATAACATCACCACAGGAAATGACCTCACCAACCCAAGGAAACCCAAACATATAAATAGAAAGCAGGAATCATCAACAGTTGTTCATCCGGAGGCCCACTGAAGATGCTACCTAGTAGGGTGATGAAACATCTTGAAATGAACCTTCCAGCTCAGCAAGCAAACCTACATCTAAAACCTCAACCTGAGCTACAAATCTTCTCAAAACATGCTACAGTAAAGCTCTCTGAACACCGTCCCCCATCCAACATTTCTAGGATGGATACAGCATTTGATATGATACATAGTAAAGCTCCCACTTTCATTGTGCCAATCAGACATTCCAAGACAAGTAAAACCCCTGATCGGGAGAGTAAAGCTCTCAACACTGAACACATCGAAACCTTGGACAGTAGGTACAGAACAGGAAAAAAAACAGAATAAATGATTCTCAATATTGTCCCATCAAAGACTTTCCAAGACAGACAAAGTGTGTGATTACAGAGTGAGGCATGTTTATTCAACACAAGTACAACAAACGGGTCCAGGATAGGTTCGATGCATACTACATTTTTCTGAATGCTGTCTGAGAAACATTGAAATGGCACAAACAACATGGAGTTTGAACAGCTATAATGGTGGGAAAGGAAAGCAGTCCGAGATTGCCCATCCAATCCTAATGCAGGGTAGGCAGAGACGGAACACTGACTCAGACTGATTGTCCCCATTTAAGTGACAGTAAGCCAAGATTGACCTGTGCTGCAATCGGGGTTCAAATCAATTTCCATTTGATCGGAGCTGACAGCATTTGATGCGATGCACTTGTACAAGGATTCACCAACAGGAACGACCACTGACTTCATAACTCTCAGCCTCCTGCCACCATCCGAGATGTTGTGGTGCTTGTCATTGACCACATCAACCCCTTGGGCCTGCCACTTGTAGATAATCCTCGTGCCTTCGGCTGTCTGACACTGAAGGTGGCAAGTGGCCTGATCATCCCCCACGCTGACATAAATGGTAACATTGGAAATGGTTTCTGAAAAATACAGAAAATGGGCTGAGGTCAAGTCCCACGAAATCAATTTGACTCGGTGTGAGAATGAAAATCTCTTGCCAGAGTATTTAACTTCAAACTGTCACTGGCGTCTCTCGGTTCGCTCCCTTCAAGGGAGGAATCTATAAATTAGTGTCTCTTCGTCTGTCTTTCTTTCAGGGAGATATCTGTACACTGACTGGTGTCTCTCAGTCTCCCCTCTCTCTCAGGGAGATATCTGTACACTGACTGGTGTCTCTCAGTCTCCCCTCTCACTCAGGGAGATATCTGTACACTGACTGGTGTCTCTCAGTCCCCTCTCTCTCAGGGAGATATCTGTACACTGACTGGTGTCTCTCAGTCCCCTCTCTCTCAGGGAGATATCTGTACACTGACTGGTGTCTCTCAGTCCCCTCTCTCTCAGGGAGATATCTGTACACTGACTGGTGTCTCTCAGTCCCTCTCTCTCTCAAGGAGATATCTGTACACTGGTGTTTCTCAGTCCCCTCTCTCTCTCAGGGAGATATCTGTACACTAACTGTTGTCCCTCAGTTCCTCTCTTTCAGAGACGTATTTGTAGACTTATTGTGTGTCTCTCTCTCTCACTCTGATGTAGATTGTTGTGCACAAACTGAAGTCTCTCAATCCCTCTCTCTGAGAGAGATGGATGCACACTGACTACAACCTCTGACTACTTCTCTGACAACAACTAACTTCCTGAGAAAGAAGACTGAGTTGACTCAGGAATATGAGCTGTTTCATTTTTAATTAGTTGTTTAATCTGGTAACTAAAAGCTGCTCTGTTTGACTGGGTTGAGTTTTAGTTATCTTTCTGAGTGACTCCAGGTGAGGCTAGTTACCTGAACAGCTGTCTTAGTGGTACAGTGGTAGTGTCCCTATCCCTAGACAGGGAAGCCCAGGTTCAAATCTCACCTGCTGCACAGATGTGTAAAAACATCCCTGAACAAGGAGTTGATTAGAAAAGCAAGTGACATTTTTAAAAGTTGAGAAGCATTTTTTTTGGCGGGAGGGAAGTCTACAATAAGGAGGTAATCTCAGTGTTGCTTTGCTCATTGAGAATGCTCTGGAGTTGAGTGAGACAGCGAGCAGAGCTGAAAATGTGTTGCTGGAAAAGCGCAGCAGGTCAGGCAGCATCCAAGGAACAGGAAATTCCATGTTAAGGGCTTATGCCTGAAACGTCGAATTTCCTGTTCCTTGGATGCTGCCTGACCTGCTGCGCTTTTCCAGCAACACATTTTCAGCTGAGACAGCGAGCAGGTCAATGTGAAAGTGCGGTGCTTGGTCTCAGTTCAGGCTGTCCAGAAAGGGAGACAGTCCCAGTGGAAACAGCCAATTGGTAAGTGACACCTTCAGAGTCTCACCTTACGGTTTTGAAAAAGTATATTACCTTAAGTACTGGTGGGGATCTTTGATAACTGTTTAAAACAGAGAAGGTCCCGAACCTAATTAAATTCTCTTAAAGGGAGTAACTAGCTTCATCTAGGGAGAAGTGATGACAAGACACTGCCGATCTGCAGTGTTCTCCCCTTGCAGTAATAAGGGACGCTGTGTGGAAGGAGTATGACCAGCTGCAGCTAGTGTAGCCATTCCGTCACAGTTGCCTATAAGGCCATGACAATGTTTGATTCCAGGTTAAGCTTGGAATAATCCCACACAGGGAGAGGTCAGCACGTGTATGGGTGGAGGCGAAGAGAGCTGGGGGTGGGGGTTGGTGGGGGGGGGGCGGTGTTGTCGAATGTTACAGCTTGTGTTTATATAGTTTAATGTAAAAAACAAGTTTCTGAGGCGTCTCAGTCAGAATACACCTGATACCGAGCCACATAAAGAGATAGCAGGGTCAGCCAAGAAGAAAAAAGTGAGGGGCTGCAGCTGCTGGAGGTCAGAGTGGAGAGTGTGGTGCTGGAAAAGCACAGCCGGTCAGGCAGCATCCAAGGGAGCAGGAGAGTCGACGTTTCGGGCATTGAAGGGCTTACGCTGGAAGCGCGATTCTCCTGCTCCTCGGATGCTACCTGACCCGCCATGCTTCGTTCTGCCAAGCTCCGATACAGCATGGGGTTAGATTCGGAGTAAATAGCATTGCCCTGTAATCCGAATTTAAGACAGCACAAAGAAATTTGGAGAGGAAACCTTTTTTTTGAGGGCTGAGCAGTATTAATTCTGTATACGTCAACACATTGTAAATAAATCTGATTAATAGTTTTAGCCTGTACAAAAGAAACCTGGCTCAACACATTTTGGAGCTGGAGTTTCAGGTGGACTCACTGCAGAGCTTCCACAATACTAAGAATGTTGTGGACAGCACGTTTAGTGAGATGTTCACCCCGCGGGTGAGGATTACTCAAGCAACAAGGGAATGGGTGACTCTCAGACAAACATCAAAGGCTCAGGAAGGAAGTGCAGGAATCCCCCTGTGGTCATCCCATTCTCGAACAGATATACGTTTTGTATACTGCTTTTTGGGAGGGTGAGGGGAACACAGAGATGGCCTCTCAGGAAAAAGCAGCATCAGTCAGGTTCATGGCACACAGTGGCTCTGCCGCACAGACCAGGAGGAAAATGAGTGGCAGAGCTATAACGATGTGGGATTCAACACTAAGGGGTACAGGTAGATACTTTTGTAGCTGTAGGTATAAATGCAGGATGGTATGTTGTCTCCCTGGTGCCAGGGTCAGGGATGTCATGGAGTGGCTGCAGGACATTCTGGAGCAGGAGGGTGAACATAGCTACCAACAACGTAGGTAAACAAAGTCAGAGGACCTGAAAGCGGAATATGTGAAGTCAGGAGGTAAATTACAATGCGTTTCATTCTCAAATGTGAATTTTCTAGGATACTCCCAATGCCACCTACTCGCGAGAGCAGGGTTAAGAAGACAGATCAGATGAATGCAGTGCTGCGGAAATGGTGTATCAGCGAGGTGTTTAAGTTCTTGAGGTATTGGGGCCATTTCTGGGGAAAGTGGGACCTGTATAAACCTGACTATTTGCACCTGGACAGAGCAGGGTCAAATATGCTTGTGGTCACTCCAGCTAGTCCCACTGGAGAGGTTTTGAAACTAAAATGGCAAGGGGTGGGAACCAAAGTGTTGGGTCAGATAGGACAGATTCAGATCAGGAAACAGGAAGTAGGAGAATAGTTAAAGACTCAGAACAACAAAAGAAACAAGGATTAAAAAGCACCCAGCAAGGGAAATTGACAGCGATGTGTTGTTTATACTCCAATGTAAGGAATTTTACAAACAAGGCTGACACACTGACCCTCCGAACAGTAACCCACCCAGTCCCATTTCCCTGTTACTCTACACTTCCTCCTGGCCAATCCATCCTAACCTACATATCCCTGAACACTATGGGGTAATTTAGCATGGCCAATCCACCCAAACCTACACATCCCTGAGCACTATGGGGTAATTTAGCATGGCCAATCCATCCTAACCTACACATCCCTGAACACTATGGGGAAATTTAGCATTGCCAATCCACCCTAACCTACACATCCCTGAGCACTATGGGGTAATTTAGCATGGCCAATCCACCCTAACCTGCACAACCCTGAACACTATGGGGTAATTTAGCATGGCCAATCCACCCTAACCTGCACATCCCTGAGCACTATGGGTAATTTAGCATGGCCAATCCACCCTAACCTGCACATCCCTGAGCACTATGGGTAACTTAGCATGGCCAATCCACCCTAACCTACACATCCCTGAACACTATGGGGTAATTTACCATGGCCAATCCACCCTAACCTGCACATCCCTGAGCACGATGGGGTAATTTAGCATGGCCAATCCACCCTAACCTGCACATCCCGGAACACTATGGGTAATTTAGCATAGCCAATCCACCCTAACCTACACATTCCTGAACATTATGGGTAATTTAGCATGGCCAATCCACCCTAACCTACACATCCCTGAACACTATGGGGTAATTTAGCATGGCCAATCCACCCTAACCTACACATCCATGAACACTATGGGTAATTTAGCATGGCCAATCCACCCTAACCTACACAACCCTGAACACTATGGGTAATTTAGCATGGCCAATCCACCCTAACCTACACATCCATGAACACTATGGGTAATTTAGCATGGCCAATCCACCCTAACCTACACAACCCTGAACACTATGGGTAATTTAGCATGGCCAATTCACCCTAACCTACACATCACTGAACACTATGGGGTAATTTAGCATGGCCAATCCACCCTAACCTACACAACCCTGAACACTGTGGGGTAATTTAGCATGGCCAATCCACCCTAACCTACACAACCCTGAACACTATGGGGTAATTTAGCATGGCCAATCCACCCTAACCTACACAACCCTGAACACTATGGGGTAATTTAGCATGGCCAATCCACCCTAACCTACACATCCCTGAACACTATGGGGTAATTTAGCATGGCCAATCCACCCTAACCTACACATCCCTGAACACTATGGGTAATTTAGCATGGCCAATTCACCCTAACCTACACATCACTGAACTCTATGGGGTAATTTAGCACAGCCAATCCACCCTAACCTACACATCCCTGAACACTATGGGGTAATTTAGCACGGCCAATTCACCCTAACCTACACATCCCTGAACACTATGGGTAATTTAGTATGGCCAATCCACCCTAACCTACACATCCCTGAACACTATGGGTAATTTAGCATGGCCAATCCACCCTAACCTACACATCCCTGAACACAATGGGTAATTTAGCATGGCCAATCCACCCTAACCTGCACATCCCTGAACACTATGGGGTAATTTAGCATGGCCAATCCACCCTAACCTACACATCCCAGAACACTATAGGTTATTTAGCATGGCCAATCCAACCTAACCTACACATCCCTGAACACTATGGGTAATTTAGCATGGCCAATCCACCCTAACCTACACATCCATGAACACTATGGGGCAATTTAGCATGGCCAATCCACCCTAACCTACACATCCCTGAACACTATGGGGTAATTTATCATGGCCAATTCACCCTAACCTGCACATCCCTGAACACTATGGGGTAATTTAGTATGGCCAATCCACTCTAACCTACACATCCCTGAACACTATGGGTAATTTAGCATGGCCAATCCACCCTAACCTTCACATCCCTGAACACTATGGGTAATTTAGCATGGCCAATCCACCCTAATCTGCACATCCCTGAACACTATGGGGCAATTTAGCATGGCCAATCCACCCTAACCTAAACATCCCTGAACACTATAGGCTATTTAGCATGGCCAATCCACCCTAACCTACACATCCCTGAACACTATGGGGTAATTTAGCATGGCCAATCCACCCTAACCTACACATCCCTGAACACTATGGGGTAATTTAGCATGGCCAATCCACCCTAACCTACACATTCCTGAACACTATGGGGTAATTTATCATGGCCAATCCACCCTAACCTACACATCCCTGAACTCTATGGGGTAATTTAGCATGGCCAATCCACCCTAATCTGCACATCCCTGAACACTATGGGGTAATTTAGCATGGCCAATCCACCCTAACCTAAACATCCCTGAACACTATGGGGTAATTTATCATGGCCAATTCACCCTAACCTGCACATCCCTGAACACTATGGGGTAATTTAGTATGGCCAATCCACTCTAACCTACACATCCCTGAATACTATGGGTAATTTAGCATGGCCAATCCACCCTAACCTTCACATCCCTGAACACTATGGGTAATTTAGCATGGCCAATCCACCCTAATCTGCACATCCCTGAACACTATGGGGTAATTTAGCATGGCCAATCCACCCTAACCTAAACATCCCAGAACACTATAGGCTATTTAGCATGGCCAATCCACCCTAACCTACACATCCCTGAACACTATGGGGTAATTTAGCATGGCCAATCCACCCTAACCTACACATCCCTGAACACTATGGGGTAATTTAGCATGGCCAATCCACCCTAACCTACACATTCCTGAACACTATGGGGTAATTTATCATGGCCAATCCACCCTAACCTACACATCCCTGAACTCTATGGGGTAATTTAGCATGGCCAATCCACCCTAATCTGCACATCCCTGAACACTATGGGGTAATTTAGCATGGCCAATCCACCCTAACCTAAACATCCCAGAACACTATAGGCTATTTAGCATGGCCAATCCACTCTAACCTACACATCCCTGAACACTATGGGGTAATTTAGCATGGCCAATCCACCCTAACCTACACATCCCTGAACACTATGGGGTAATTTAGCATGGCCAATCCACCCTAACCTACACATTCCTGAACACTATGGGGTAATTTATCATGGCCAATCCACCCTAACCTACACATCACTGAACACTATGGGGTAATTTAGCATGGCCAATTCACCCTAACCTGCACATCCCTGAACACTATGGGGTAATTTAGTATGACCAATCCACTCTAACCTACACATCCCTGAACACTATGGGGTAATTTAGCATGGCCAATCCACCCTAACCTAAACATCCCAGAACACTATAGGCTATTTAGCATGGCCAATCCACCCTAACCTACACAACCCTGAACACTATGGGGTAATTTAGCATTGCCCATCCACCCTAACCTACACATCCCTGAGCACTATGGGTAATTTAGGATGGCCAATCCACCCTAACCTACACATCCCTGAACACTATGGGGTAATTTAGCATGGCCAATCCACCCTAACCTACACATCCCTGAACACTATGGGTAATTTAGCATGGCCAATCCACCCTAACCTACACATCCCTGAACACTATGGGGTAATTTAGCATGGCCAATCCACCCTAACCTACACATCCCTGAGCACTATGGGTAATTTAGCATGGCCAATCCACCCTCACCTACACATCCCTGAGCACTATGGGGTAATTTAGCATGGCCAATCCACCCTAACCTACACATCCCTGAACACTATGGGGTAATTTAGCATGGCCAATCCACCCTAACCTGCACATCCCTGAACACTATGGGGTAATTGAGCATGGCCAATCCACCCTAACCTACACATCCCTGAACACTATGGGATAATTTAGCATGGCCAATCCACCCTAACCTACACATCCCTGAGCACTATGAGGTAATTTAGCATGGCCAATCCACCCTCACCTACACATCCCTGACCACTATGGGTAATTTAGCATGGCCAATCCACCCTAACCTCCACATCCCTGTACACTATGGGGTAATTTAGCATGGCCAATCCACCCTAACCTACACATCCCTGAACACTATGGGGTAATTTAGCATGGCCAATCCACCCTAACCTGCACATCCCTGAACACTATGGGCACAAAAGGCATTTGGCAACACATTGTTGTTGCTATAATGGAAACTGGGTTAAAAGAGGGGCAAGATTGGCAGCTTAATATTCCTGGATACAGAGTTTTTCAGGGAGGATAGAGTGGGCGACAAAAAATAGGGTGGGGGGAGTGCCAGGCAGGGGGTGAGCAGCAGCATTGTTTAAAGGATCATTTACAATTCTGAGAAAGGATAATATATGATACGGGTTAACAAATGAGGCTCTCTGGGTTGAGCTTAGGAATCAAATAAGGGCAGTCACACTCCGCGGAGGATACTACAGACTCGCCATTATTGAGAAGGCGATGGAAGGACACGCATTTGGGAATACGAGAGCAATAGTAGGAGGTGACCTTAATGAACCCAATATAAATTGGATTTCAAACAATATAAGGGTCATTGAGAATGAAACGTTCACATGTCCAGGAAAAATAATTTACACAATCCATGGCAAATCTAATGACAGCAGACGCAATTCTGGATTTAGATTTGGGAAATGAGGGTGGACAAGTGGGTGAAGTGACTGAGGCTGACCACATCAGGGTTAGCAACTACAATTCGGTTAGCTTTGGTATTAATGTGGCAAAAAGAGATAAGTCAGGAGTGAATGTTCTAAAAGGAGGGGGGGATGGCATATTTTACCAAACTGTGAAGTGATTTGGCTGAGGTGAACTGGACAGGAATGCTAAAGGATCTATCCACGGTTAACCAGTGGGAAGCACTAGAAAGTGAGATCTTTACGGCACAAAGCAGACATGTTCCCTTCAAAAACCAGAAGTATTGCTAAATCGGGACCCCCATGGACGCCTGGAAAAATACAGGAGAAGATTAAACAGAAAGAGAAAGCTTGTGGTATTCATAGAAACCTGAATACTGCAGACAGTCGAGAAGAACACAGAACAGTACAGCACAGTACAGGCCCTTGGGCCCTCAATGTTGTGCCAACCTTTTATCCTACTCTTAAGATCAAACTAACCTGCATACCCTTCATTTTACTATCATCCATGTGCCTATCCAAGAGTTGCTTTAACGTTCCTAATACATCTGATTTTACTACCACTGCTGGCAGTGCATTCCACTGTCCTTGACATCTCCCCTGTCACCCCAAAATTATGCCCCCTTGTGATAGCCATTTTCACCCTCGGAAAAAGCCTCTGACTATTCACTCTATCAATGCTAGCAAGTTTTGAGAAGATTTGTAGCTCAGGTTGAGGTTCTGGATTTAATTTTGCTCGTTGTGGTAGGTTCATTTTCAGACGTTTCATCACTATGCTAAGTGAGCCTGCAGTGAAACGCTGGTGTTATGTCCCGGTTTCTATTTATTTGAATTAGAATTAGATTCCCTACAGTGTGGAAACAGGTCCTTCAGCCCAGCAGGTCCACACTGACCCTCTGAACAGTAACCCACCCAGTCCCATTTCCCTGTTACTCTACGCTTCCCCCTGACTAATGCACCTGACCTACACATCCCTGAACATGTGGGTAATTTAGCATGGCCAATCCACCCTAACCTACACATCCCTGAGCACGATGGGGTAATTTAGCATGGCCAATCCACCCTAACCTACACATCCCTGAACATGATGGGGCAATTTAGCATGGCCAATCCACCCTAACCTGCACATCCCTGAGCACTATGGGGTAATTTAGCATGGCCAATCCACCCGAACCTACACATCCATTGTGGGCAGCACGGTGGCACAGTGGTTAGCACTGCTGCCTCACAGTGCCAGGGACCTGGGTTCAATTCCTGCTTCAGGCGACTGACTGTGTGGAGTTTGCACGTTCTCCCCGTGTCTGCGTGGGTTTCCTCCGGGTGCTCCGGTTTCCTCCCACAGTCCAAAGATGTGCGGGTCAGGTGAATTGCCCGTAGTGTTAGTTAAGGGGTAAATGTAGGGGTATGGGTGGGTTGCACTTCGGCGGTCGGTGTGGACTTGTTGGGCCGAAGGGCCTGTTTCCACACTGTAAGTAATCTAATCCCTGAACACTATGGGGCAATTTAGCATGGCCAATCCACCCTAACCTGCACATCCCTGAACACTATGGGGTAATTTAGCATGGCCAATCTACCCTAACCTACACATCCCTGAACACTATGGGGTAATTTAGCATGGCCAATCCACTCTAACCTACACATCCCTGAACACTATGGGTAATTTAGCATGGCCAATCCAACCTAACCTACACATCCCTGACCACTATGGGTAATTTAGCATGGCCAATCCACCCTAATCTACACATCCCTGAACACTATGGGGTAATTTAGCATGGCCAATCCACCCTAACCTACACATCCCTGAACATGATGGGGCAATTTAGCATGGCCAATCCACCCTAACCTGCACATCCCTGAGCACTATGGGGTAATTTAGCATGGCCAATCCACCCTAACCTACACATCCCTGAACACTATGGGTAATTTAGCATGGACAATCCACCCTAACCTACACATCCCTGAACACTATGGGGTAATTTAGCATGGCCAATCCACCCTAACCTACACATCCCTGAACACTATGGGGTAATTTAGCATGGCCAATCCACCCTAACCTACACATCCCTGAACACTATGGGGTAATTTAGTATGGTCAATCCACCCTAACCTGCACATCCCTGAACGCTGTGGGTTAATTTAGCATGGCCACTCCACCCTAACCTACACATCCCTGAACACTATGGGGTAATTTAGCATGGCCAATCCACCCTAACCCACACATCCCTGAACACTATGGAGTAATTTAGTATGGTCAATCCACCCTAACCTGCACATCCCCGAACGCTGTGGGATAATTTAGCATGGCCACTCCACCCTAACCTACACATCCCTGAACACTATGGGGTAATTTAGCATGGCCAATCCACCTTAACCTACACATCCCTGAGCACTATGGGGTAATTTAGCATGGCCAATCCACCTTAACCTACACATCCCTGAACATTATGGGTAATTTAGCATGGCCAATCCATCCTAATCTACACATCCCTGAACACTATGGGTAATTTAGCATGGCCAATCCACCCTAACCTACACATCCCTGACCACTATGGGGTAATTTAGCATGGCCAATCCACCCTAATCTACACATCCCTGAACACTATGGGGTAATTTAGCATGGCCAATCCACCCTAACCTACACATCCCTGAACACTATGGGTAATTTAGCATGGCCAATCCACCCTAACCTACACATCCCTGAACACTATGGGGTAATTTAGCATGGCCAATCCACCCGAACCTGCACATCCCTGAACGCTGTGGGTTAATTTAGCATGGCCAATCCACCCTAACCTACACATCCTTGAACACTATGGGGTAATTTAGCATGGTCAATCCACCCTAACCTGCACATCCCTGAACACTATGGGGTAATTTAGCATGGCCAATCCATCCTAATCTACACATCCCTGAGCACTATGGGGTAATTTAGCATGGTCAATCCACCCTAACCTACACAGCCCTGAACGCTGTGAGTTAATTTAGCATGGCCTATCCACCTTAACCTACACATCCCTGAACACTATGGGGTAATTTAGTATGGCCAATCCACCCTAACCTACACATCCCTGAACACTATGGGGTAATTTAGCTTGGCCAATCCATCCTAATCTACACATCCCTGAACACTATGAGTAATTTAGCATGGCCAATCCACCTTAACCTACACATCCCTGAACACTATGGGTAATTTAGCATGGCCAATCCACCTTAACCTCCACATCCCTGAACATTATGGGTAATTTAGCATGGCCAATCCATCCTAATCTACACATCCCTGAACACTACGGGTAATTTAGCATGGCCAATCCACCCTAACCTACACATCCCTGACCACTATGGGGTAATTTAGCAAGGCCAATCCACCCTATCCTACACATCCCTGAACATTATGGGTAATTTAGCATGGCCAATCCATCCTAATCTACACATCCCTGAGCACTATGGGGTAATTTAGCATGGTCAATCCACCCTAGCCTACACAGCCCTGAACGCTGTGAGTTAATTTAGCATGGCCTATCCACCTTAACCTACACATCCCTGAACACTATGGGGTAATTTAGTATGGCCAATCCACCCTAACCTACACATCCCTGAACACTATGGGGTAATTTAGCTTGGCCAATCCATCCTAATCTACACATCCCTGAACACTATGAGTAATTTAGCATGGTCAATCCACCTTAACCTACACATCCCTGAACACTATGGGTAATTTAGCATGGCCAAACCACCTTAACCTCCACATCCCTGAATATTATGGGTAATTTAGCATGGCCAATCCATCCTAATCTACACATCCCTGAACACTACGGGTAATTTAGCATGGCCAATCCACCCTAACCTACACATCCCTGACCACTATGTGGTAATTTAGCAAGGCCAATCCACCCTATCCTACACATCCCTGAACATTATGGGTAATTTAGCATGGCCAATCCATCCTAATCTACACATCCCTGAGCACTATGGGGTAATTTAGCATGGTCAATTCACCCTAACCTGCACATCCCTGAACACTATGGGTAATTTAGCATGGCCAATACACCCTAACCTACACATCCCTGAACACTATGGGGTAATTTAGCATGGCCAATCCACCCTAACCTACACAGCCCTGAATGCTGTGGGTTAATTTAGCATGGCCTATCCACCCTAACCTACACATCCCTAAACACTATGGGGTAATTTAGCATGGCCAATCCACCCTAACCTGCACATCCCTGAACACTATGGGGTAATTTAGCATGGCCAATCCATCCTAATCTACACATCCCTGAACACTATGGGTAATTTAGCATGGCCAATCCACCCTAACCTGCACATCCCTGAATGTTATGGGTAATTTACCATGGCCAATCCATCCTAATCTACACATCCCTGAACACTATGGGTAATTTAGCATGGTCAATCCACCCTAACCTACACATCCCTGAACACAATGGGTAATTTAGCCTGGACAATCCACCCTAACCTACACATCCCTGACCACAATGGGGTAATTTAGCATGGTCAATCCACCCTAACCTACACATCCCTGAACACAATGGGTAATTTAGCCTGGCCAATCCACCCTGACCTACACATCCCTGAACACTATGGGTAATTTAGCATGGCCAATCCACCCTGACCTACACATCCCTGAACACTATGGGTAATTCAGCATGGCCAATCCACCCTAACCTACACATCCCTGAACACTATGGGGGAATTTAGGATGGCCAATCCACCCTAACCTGCACATCCCTGAACGCTGTGGGTTAATTTAGCATGGCCAATCCACCCTAACCTACACATCCTTGAACACTATGGGGTAATTTAGCATGGCCAATCCATCCCAATCTACACATCCCTGAGCACTATGGGGTAATTTAGCATAGCCAATCCACCCTAACCTACACAGCCCTGAACGCTGTGAGTTAATTTAGCATGGCCTATCCACCTTAACATACACATCCCTGAACACTATGGGGTAATTTAGCATGGCCAATCCACCCTAACCTGCACATCCCTGAACACTATGGGGTAATTTAGCATGGCCAATCCATCCTAATCTACACATCCCTGAACACTATGAGTAATTTAGTATGGCCAATCCACCCTAACCTACACATCCCTGAACACTATGGGTAATTTAGCGTGGCCAATCCACCTTAACCTCCACATCCCTGAACATTATGGGTAATTTCGCATGGCCAATCCATCCTAATCTACACATCCCTGAACACTATGGGTAATTTAGCATGGCCAATCCACCCTAACCTACACATCCCTGACCACTATGGGGTAATTTAGCAAGGCCAATCCACCCTAACCTGCACATCCCTGAACACTATGGGGTAATTTAGCATGGCCAATCCATCCTAATCTACACATCCCTGAACACTATGAGTAATTTAGCATGGCCAATCCACCTTAACCTACACATCCCTGAACACTATGGGTAATTTAGCATGGCCAATCCACCCTAACCTGCACATCCCTGAACACTATGGGGTAATTTACCATGGCCAATCCATCCTAATCTACACATCCCTGAACACTATGGGTAATTTAGCATGGCCAATCCACCCTAACCTACACATCCCTGTACACTATGGGGTAATTTAGCTTGGCCAATCCATCCCAATCTACACATCCCTGAGCACTATGGGGTAATTTAGCATGGCCAATCCACCCTAACCTACACAGCCCTGAACGCTGTGAGTTAATTTAGCATGGCCTATCCACCTTAACCTACACGTCCCTGAACACTATGGGGTAATTTAGCATGGCCAATCCACCCTAACCTGCACATCCCTGAACACTATGGGGTAATTTAGCATGGCCAATCCATCCTAATCTACACATCCCTGAACACTATGAGTAATTTAGCATGGCCAATCCACCCTAACCTACACATCCCTGAACACTATGGGTAATTCAGCATGGCCAATCCACCTTAACCTCCACATCCCTGAACATTATGGGTAATTTAGCATGGCCAATCCATCCTAATCTACACATCCCTGAACACTATGGGTAATTTAGCATGGCCAATCCACCCTAACCTACACATCCCTGAGCACTATGGGGTAATTTAGCAAGGCCAATCCACCCTATCCTACACATCCCTGAGCACTATGGGGTAATTTAGCATGGCCAATCCATCCTAATCTACACATCCCTGAACACTATGGGGTAATTTAGCATGGCCAATCCACCCTAACCTACACATCCCTGACCACTATCGGGTAATTTAGCATGGCCAATCCACCCTAACCTACATATCTTTAGACTGTGGGAAGAATCCAGAGCACCCGGAGGAAACCCATACAGACACTGGGAGAATGTATAAACTCACACAGACAGTTGCCCAAGGCTGGAATCAAACCTGGATCCCTGACACCGTAAGGCAGCAGTGCTGAGCACCGAGGCACCGTGCCACTGATTGGATATTCTCTGGGTGTGTCACACCCTCTGGGGACTGGTCACTTTCTAGGCGATGGTCACTCTCTGGGTGGTCATTCTGTCTGGGGATTGGTCACTCCCTGGGGATGGTCTCTGCTGCCCCATATGTTTAGGTGTCTTTGGGTTGGTAATGTAATTCCCTGTGTTGATGTCTTTTCCTGTATTGGTGATGTTATTTCCAGTGTCCCCCATGGGGTGAGAAAACCACCCTCTGAGAAAAAAAGAACCGGAAATGACATCACCAACACAGGAAATGACACCGACGTGTGAAATGACATCACCGACCCAAGGAAACCTAATCACATAAATAGAAAGCAGGACATAACACCAGCGCTTCACTGGAGGCCTACTGATGATGTCCCCTAGTATGGTGACAAAATGTCTGAAAATGATCCTTCCAGCTAAGGGAGCAAACTTGCATCCAGAACCTTATCTATGTCTCTCATCACCTTGTTCATCTTTATCAAGTCGCTTCTCACGCTTCTTCACTCCAATGACAAAAGCCTTAGCCCCTCCAACCTTCCTTCATAAGACATGCCCCCCAGTCTAGGCAGCATCCCGGTAAATCTCCTCTGCACCTTCTCTGAAGCTTCCACATCCTTCCTATAATGGGGCGACCAGAACTGAACACAATATTCCAAGCGTGGTCTAACCAGGGCTTTATAGAGCTGCAGCATAACCTCACGGCTCTTCAACTCAAACCCCCTGCTAATGAAAGCCAACCCGCCATACGCCTTCTTAACAACCCTATCAACTTGGGTGGCAACTTTGAGGGATTTATCGACATGGACCCCAAGATCCCACTGTTCCTCCACACTGCCAAGAATCCGGCCTTTAACCCTGTGTTCTACACTCAAATTTGACTTTCCAAAATGAATCACTTCACGCTTTTCTAAGTTGAACTCCATCTGCCACTTCTCAGCCTGTCAATGTTCTGTTGTAGCCTACAACAACCCTCCACACCATCCAACCCTCCACCAACCTTCGTGTCATCGGCAAACTTGTTAACCCACCCTTCCACTTCCTCATACAAGTTATTTAGAAAAATCACAAACAGCAGAGGTCCCAGAATCGATCCCTGTAGTCACTGAGCTCCAGGCTGAATACTTTCCATCTACTACCACCCTCTGTCCTCTATGGGCCAGCCAATTACCCTGTATCTCATGCCCCCTTACTTTCGGAATGAGCCTACCATGGGGAACCTGAACAAATGTCTTGCTAAAATCCACATTCACCACATCCACTGCTCTACCTCCATCAAAGAATTCAATAATGTTTGTGAGGCATGACCTGTCCCTCAGAAAACCACGCTATCTCTAATCAAACTATGGTTTTCCAAGGAATCATGAATCCTGTCTCTCAGAATCCTCCCCAATAATTTGCCCACCACAGACGTAAGGCTGACTGATCTGTAATTCATAGAATTATTTCTATTCCCTTTCTTGAACAAGGGAATAACAGATGCTACCCTCCAATCACCCAGTTCTACTCCAATGGAGAGTGAGGATGTAAAGATCATCACCAAAGCTGCGGCACATCCTGGCACCACCCTGTCCTACCTGTCCATCTTCCTTCCCACCTATCATCTCCACCCTCCTCTCCGACCTATCATCATCAACCCCACCTTCATCTACAAATTGCCATCCAAGCTACCTTTCCCTCAGCCCCACATCCCTCCCATTTATCTTTCAGTCCCCTTTGGCCCCTCTCCACGTTCCTGATGAAGGGCTTATGCCCGAAACATTGACTCTCCTGCTCCAGGGATGCTGCCTGACCTGCTGTGCTTTTCCTGCGTCACACTTTTTGACTCTGATCTCCAGCATCTGCAGTCCTCACATTTTCCTATATCCCATCTGGCCCGGGGATGGGGGGGGGGGGGGGGGGGGGGGGGGTATCCATTCTTACGTTTTTCCAAATTTTCAGCACATCCTCCTTCTTAACAGCAAACTATATCAGCCTGTTTCACGCTGTCCTCTCAAACGTCAAGGTCCCTCTCAGTGGTGAAAACTGAAGCAAAGTATTCTTTAAGGATCTCCCCAACCTCCTCCAACTACAAGCACAAGTTCCCTCCACTATTCCTGACCAGCCCTCAGTCCGGTCATCCTCTTGTTCCCCACATAAGTGTAGAATGCCTTAGGGTTTTCCTTAATCCGATCTGCTAAAGCTATCTCATGCCCCCTTCTGCCTCTCCTAAGTCCATTCTTCAGTTCCTTCCTGGCTACCTTGTAACTCTCGAAAGGCCTGTCTGATCATTGCCTCCTCTACCTTAAGCAAGCTTCCTTCTTCCTCTTGACAAGAGTATAAAGAATACAGGAGTTAGGTTTTTAAAAATCAATGAAATCAAAAACAGGGCATGAGAAATTATTAGCAAGCTAGATAAAGGAAAACCCAGAGATGCTTTACCAGGATATGTGGATAGGTTGCCAGGGCCAGGTTCCCTAAGATATAGAAGGAGGTCAGGGAGGAAATTGCAGATGCTCTGGTGATTTTTTTTCCCCAATCTTACCTAGACTCAGGCGAGGTGCTGGAAGATTGGAGGAATGCAAATATGCTTCTGTTATTTAAAAATACCATGGAAATGCCAAACAATTATAGGCTGGTTAGTCTTACTTTGGTAGGGGGCAAATTATTAGAATCAATGCTGAGAAGTCAGATAAACTGCATGGACTAGTCAGGGGTAGTCAGCATGGCTTTGTTAAGGGAAGGTCAGGCCCTACAAATGTGAATTTGTTGAGAGAGTGACCGGGAGGGTTGGTGAGGGTAGTGGAGTGGACGTTGTCTCCCATGGATTCAGTACGGCATTTGACAAGGTCCCATGTGGTCTAAAAAGTAAAAGCCTGTGGGATACAGGGTTATGTGGTGAATTGGATCCAAAGTTGGCTTACTAAAGGGAAGCAAAGGGCGATGGCAATCCTTCTGAATGGAAAATGGTATTCTGCAGGGCTTGGTGTTGGGAGCTCTGCTGTTTGTTTTATACATTAAAGATTGGACTTGAAGGTGGGGGGCACAATTGTAGATGACACACTAACGGATAGTATAAAGGATAGCTGTATGACCCAAAACATTACAAATGAGTTGGTGGAGGGGCAGGAATGTAGCAGGTGGTGTTTAACTCTGATTAGTGTGAGGTAATACATTTGAGGAAAAAAAGGGAATATACAATAAATGGCAATATACTGAGAGCGAGCGATCTCAGTGAGCAAGTTCACAGATTCCTAGAGGTAGCAGGTCATAAAGAAAGCATGTGGAATGCTCTCCTGCATTGGCAAAGGTATAGAACACAAAAGTAGGGGTTTAATGATGACATTGTATAAAAAACTGGTGGGGCCCACAACTTGTGTATTGTGTGCAGTTGTGGCCACTACATTAAAGGAAGGAAATAATTGGTCTGGAGAGAGTGCAGGGATTTATGAGGATGTGATCAGGGTTGGAGGATTGTAGCTACCAGGAGACATCGGAGAGGTTGGGGTTGTTTTCCTTGGAACAGAGAAGGCTGAGGGGGTGACATGATTGAGGTATAATGTGGATTTGAGAACGACGCACATCATTCTAGTTGTTGCCTCATCATCACTTTATATATACATAATCTCCCTTCTCTAAAACTCTGTGCTTTGGCTAATAAATGCAAGTGTCTCATATGCTATCTTAACCACTTCATCTAACTATCTCACCACCTTAAGGTTGCTCTGATCCTAGGTGCTTTCCAGGGTCCTGCCCTCCATCATGTATTCCCTTGCCTTGTTTGTCCAGCCAAAATGCATCAGCTCACACTTATCTAGACTGAATTCCATTTGCCACTGAGCAGCTCACCTGATTGGTCATCTATAGCGTTCTCTGAAGCTAACCTCCTAACTGCTTTCAATCCCACCAATGTTTCTTTCATCCCCAAGCTTACTGATCAAACCTCCCATATTCAAGTTCAAATTGTTTGTATATAGACAAAAACCAAAGGCCCCAACAATGAGCACTACAAGTGCCCACTGGACATGGGCTTCCAGTCACAAAAACACCCCTTGTCCATCACCTTCTGCTTCCTGCCACAGCCAATTCTAGATCCAACTTGTCAAATCTCTTTGGCTCCCGTGGGCTCTTAACTTCAGTACCAATCTCCCATGTGGGACCTAAGGAAAGCCTTGCTGAAATCCAAGCAGACTACATTAAAAGCATAGCTCTCATCGACACACATGCCCTCTGTTCAAAAACCATGCTGACTGTCCTTTCTTAATCCCTGCCTCTCCAAATATAGATCAATTCAATCCCTCAGATTTGTCTCCAATAGTTTCCCATGACCAAGGTTAGACTGACAGGCCTGTAGTTTCCTGGTTTAAAAGGAAGTGGGAGTAGAGCAAGAGGAATGGCTTACCATTGGTTTCCAGTCATCCTTAGAATGGGAGATTAGATTAGATTACTTACAGTGTGGAAACAGGCCCTTCGGCCCAACAAGTCCACACCGACCCGCTGAAGCGCAACCCACCCATACCCCTACATTTACCCCTTAACTAACACTACGGGCAATTTAGCATGGCCAATTCACCTGACCCGCACATCTTTGGACTGCGACAACCTTAAGATGTGACAACCTTATTCAAGAAAGGGTGTCTAGATATTGTTGAGAACTATAAGACAGTCTATCCGAAATCAGCAGAGAGTACGATTTAAAAAAAAATGGTGGAAGTGGGGCTGATGGCTGGGAATCATCAGACACTCAAGAAGGTGGAAGATCAGTTGGGACGTGGAACGCACTGCCTGCAACAGCAGTAGATTGGCCAACTTTAAGGGCATTTGATTGGTCTTTGGATAAACGTGGATGATAATGGAATAGTGTAGGATCGATGGGCTCAGATTGGTTCCACAGGTCGGCGCAACATCGAGGGCTAACGGGCCTGTACTGTGCTGGAATGTCCTGTGTTTGAATTAATTTAGGAGGGACAGCACATGTTTGTGAAAGGCAGTTCATACACAAGTAACCAAACTGAACTTTTATGAGAAGGTCATGAAAACACTGATGAAATTAATGCAGTGGGTGGTGTCTGTACAGCTTTTAATAAAGTGTTTGACAAAGTATTGTATAAAGGGCTAGTTCAAAAAACAGAGGCACTGGAATAGGATACTCAGTGTCAGTTTGGGTTAAAAAAAAACGACTTCAGGGCAGAAAACAGCAGTTTATAATAAATGGAAACTCGAAACACAGCAGCTACAAGTGCAGATGAGAGGCTAAGCATCCTGCAGCGAGTAACTCACCCCTTGTCTTCCCAAAGCCTGTCCTCCATCTACAAGGCACAAGTCAGGAGTGTGAGGGAATACTCCCCACCTGTTTGGATGGGGGCAGCTCCAACCACACTCAAGAAACTTGACACCATCCAGGACAAAGTAGCCCACTTGACTGATGCAAATATCCATTCCCTCCACCACCTATATTCAGAAGTATGTACCATCTACAAGGTGCCCTGCAGAAATTCACCAAAGATCTCAGAAATATCTCCCAAATTCACGACCACCTCCATCCAGAAGGACAGCAGCTGCAGATACATGGAAACCCACAACCTGAAAGTTCCCTTCCAAGTCACTCACCTCCTGACTTGGAAATATAATACCATTCCTTCAATCTCACAAAGTCAAAATCCTGGAATTCCCTCCTTAAGGGCATTATGGGTCAATCTATAGCACATGGACTGCAGCAGTTCAAGAAGGCACCTCACCCCCACCTTCAGGGCAACTAGGGATGGGCAATAAATGCTAGCCAGCCTGCAACACCCACAGCCCACGAGGGAATTAAAAAAAACTAGGTCATGATTGGCCCCTACATTTGGGCCAAGAGACATGGGTTCAAGTCCCACTTGTTCCAGAAACATGTGATAATATCTATGAACAGACTGATTTGAAAATATCTAAGTCATTAATGAATACAGTTGAGACCTGAACATAGATCACATTAGACACATTCAGGCAATTAGAGAACTTACCCATTATTCTGGCTATTTCCTCCTGCACATCAATTTGCTAAGCAGCTCAACAACTTGCCTAATTCCTTCAGTTTACACGTTAGCTGACAATTGCTTTTATGAGGGAGTTTATCAGTTGCCTTTTGGGGTTTGAGGGATTTGGAAGTCCTTACTATGAACCTCAAAAAAGCTAGCATCCAAGTTCAGTGGGTAATAGGGAAGGCAAATGGAATGTTGGCCTGTATTTTAAAAGGAATGTTCTGCTGAAACTGTGTGAACTACGTAAGATACTAGTCAGACCACAACTAGAGTACTGAGAACAGTTTCGGGCCTAACCTCTAAGGAAGGATTTCCTGGCACTGCTGGCAATCAAGGACACTATACTGACACCAGGTATGGAGAAACTGTCCTGAGGAGAGGTTGAATAGATTGGGCCTATATTTGTTGCATAGATGAATGAGAAGCAACCTTATTGAAACATAAAAGATTGTTAGGGGACTTGTCAAGCTGGATTTGGAAAGGCTGTTTTCCCCCTTGTGGGAGAGTCTGGGACCAGATGGCACAAGATCAGAATAAGGGGTTGCAGATTTAAGACAGAGATGAGGAAGAACTTCTCCCCGAGGTCAGTGAGTCTGTGGAATTCCTTACCAAAGAGGGCTGCTGAGGCTGGGTCATTAAGTATATTCAAGACTGAGAGAGACAGAGTTTTAATCAGTAAGGGAATCAGGAGTTGTGGGGAAAAGGCAGGAAAGTGGAGTTGGAGATTGCCAGAACAACCATGATCTCACTGAGTGGTCCAGCACTCAATGGGCTGAATGGCTTACTGCTGCCCCTGTGCCTTGTTATCTTAGAAGTCCTTATAAATAACATCCAGCCTTTATCTGAGCCATTATCTTTGAACGAATCAATCAAGGACAGTGTGGCATGATATAACCTCAGAAAATCTATTCTAGGTCTCGCTAATCAGTTCAATAATTTTCAGTCACCTCATCCTGAATTACAGACACAACGAGTTTCGAGACAATTAAGGTGAGGCTAATTGGTGTACAATTCTAATTTTTCAGAGTGACGCGCACAAATCGCCAACCTAAAAGTCAGGAGGACTTGAGAGGATTTTTGTTACAGCATCTGCAAAATTCTCATCTACTTCTTTTAAATCTTGGGTTGGAAAAGGTCAGGTGCGAGGGATTTGCCAGCTTTTAATTCCATTGGTAGTTCATTATAGAATCACGGAATTCTACAGTACAGTACAATGGCCATTTGACCCAGTGTGTCTGTACCAGCTCCAACAAGAGCTACCCAGCTAGTCCCACTCTCCAGCCCTACCGCTGCAGCCCTCGAAATCTATCACCTTCTACGATATCTCCAGTTCTCGTTTGAAACCCCGTATGGAATCTGCCTCCACTGGTTAGCACTATTGCCTCATGGCGCCAGGGACCTGGGTTCAATCCCTGCCTCAGGTGACTGTCTGTGTGGAGTTCGCACGTCCTCCCTGTATCTGCAGGGGTTTCCTCCAGGTGCTCCGGTTTCATCCCGCAATTCAAAGACGTGTAGGTTAGGGTGGATTGGCCATGCTAAATTACCCATTGTGCTCAGGGATGTGTAGGTTAGGGTGGATTGGCCATGCTAAATTACCCATTGTCCTCAGGGATGTGTAGGTTAGGGTGGATTGGCCATGCTAAATTACCCCATAGTGTTCAGGGATGTGCAGGTTAGGGTGGATTGGCCATGCTAAATTACCCCATATTGTTCAGGGATGTGTAGGTTAGGGTGGATTGGCCATGCTAAATTACCCCATAGTGTTCAGGGGTGTGTAGGTTAGGGTGGATTGGCCATGCTAAATTACCCCATATTGTTCAGGGGTATGTAGGTTAGGGTGGATTGGCCATGCTAAATTACCCCATAGTGCTCAGGGATGTGTAGGTTAGGGTGGATTGGCCATGCTAAATTACCCCATATTGTTCAGGGATGTGTAGGTTAGGGTGGATTGGCCATGCTAAATTACCCCATAGTGTTCAGGGGTGTGTAGGTTAGGGTGGATTGGCCATGCTAAATTACCCCATATTGTTCAGGGGTGTGTAGGTTAGGGTGGATTGGCCATGCTAAATTACCCCATATTGTTCAGGGGTATGTAGGTTAGGGTGGATTGGCCATGCTAAATTACCCCATAGTGCTCAGGGATGTGTAGGTTAGGGTGGATTGGCCATGCTAAATTACCCCATATTGTTCAGGGATGTGTAGGTTAGGGTGGATTGGCCATGCTAAATTACCCCATAGTGTTCAGGGGTGTGTAGGTTAGGGTGGATTGGCCATGCTAAATTACCCCATATTGTTCAGGGGTATGTAGGTTAGGGTGGATTGGCCATGCTAAATTACCCCATAGTGCTCAGGGATGTGTAGGTTAGGGTGGATTGGCCATGCTAAATTACCCCATATTGTTCAGGGATGTGTAGGTTAGGGTGGATTGGCCATGCTAAATTACCCCATAGTGCTCAGGGATGTGTAGGTTAGGGTGGGTTGGCCATGCTAAATTACCCCATATTGTTCATGGTATGTAGGTTAGGGTGGATTGGCCATGCTAAATTACCCCATATTGTTCAGGGATGTGTAGGTTAGGGTGGATTGGCCATGCTAAATTACCCATAGTGTTCAGGGATGTGTAGATTAGGATGGATTGGCCATGCTAAATTACCTCATAGTGTTCAGGGATGTGTAGGTTAGGTGTATTAGTCTGGGATAAATGTAGGGCGTAGGGGAATGTGTTTGGGTGGATTACTCTTCGGAGGGTCAGTGTGAACTTGTTGGGCTGAAGGGCCTGTTTCCACACTTTAGGGATTCTACATCTAGTCTCCCGTAGTGCATCCGAAAACTCAGCAGTTAGTAAGTTTGCAGATGACACCAAAATTGGAGATGTAGTGGACAGCGAAGAGGGTTACTTCAGATTACAACAGGATCTGGACCAGATGGGCCAATGGGCTGAGAAGTGGCAGATGCAGTTTAATTCAGATAAATGTGAGGTACTGCATTTTAGGAAAGCAAATCTTAGCAGGACTTATACACTTAATGGTAAGGTCCTAGGGAGTGTTGCTGAACAAAGAGACCTTGGAGAGCTGGTTCATAGCTCCTTGAAAGTGGAGTCGCAGGTAGATAGGATAGTGAAGAAAGCGTTTGGTATGTTTTCCTTTATTGGTCAGAGTATTGAGTACAGGAGTTGGGAGGTCATGTTGCGGCTGTACAGGACATTGGTTAGGCCGCTGTTGGAATATTGTGTGCAATTCTGGTCTCCTTCCTATCGGAGAAAGTGAGGACTGCAGATGCTGGAGATCAGAGCTAAAAATGTGTTGCTGGAAAAGCGCAGCAGGTCAGGCAGCATCCAAGGAGCAGGAGAATCGACATTTCGGGCATGAGCCTTCCTGAAGAAGGGCTCATGCCCGAAACGTTGATTCTCCTGCTCCTTGGATGCTGCCTGACCTGCTGCGCTTTTCCAGCAACACATTTTCAGCTCCTTCCTATCGGAAAAATGTTGTGAAACTTGAAAGGATTCAGAAAAGATTTACAAGGATGTTGCCGGGCTTGGTGGATTTGAGCTACAGGGAGAGGCTGAACAGGCTGGGGCTGTTTTCCCTGGAGCGTTGGAGGCTGAGGGGTGACCTTATAGAGGTTTATAAAATCATGAGGGGCATGGATAGGGTAAATAGACAAGGTCTTTTCCCCTGGGGTGGGGGAGTCCAGAACTAGAGGTTTCATCCTCTAAAGTCCTCCTGACTTTTAGCTTGGCAATTTGTGCGTATCACTCTGAAAAATTAGAACAAAGTAAATCATCGAGTTTAGGGTGAGAGGGGAAAGATTTAAAACAGATCAACAGGGCAACGTTTGCCCCCAGAGGGTGGTACGTGTATGGAATGAGCTGCCAGAGGAAGTGGTGGGGGCTGGTACAATTACAGCATTTAAAAGGCATCTGGATGGGTTTATGAATAGGAAGGGTTTGGGGGGATATGGGCCGGGTGCTGGCAGGCGGGACTAGATTGGGTTGAGATATCTGGTCGGCAGGGACGGGTTGGACCGAAGGATCTGTTTCTGTGCTGTACATCTCTGTGACTCTCTGAGTAAGAATCTCTCTCACTCCGAGCTCTTTTGCTGGCAGCCTTGGAATTGTGAACCCCTCGTTACTGACATAGCAACGAGCGGAAACAGAATATCCTACTTTACCCTGTCAAAATTGTTCAGAATTTTGAACACCTACATACAGCTACCTCTTCATTTTCACTGCTCCAAGAAGAATAAGAATAACTCTCTCCAGGGCTTTAACATCCTTCCTTAAATCAGGTGGCCAGAACTGAACACAATACTTCCAATGTGGTCAGACCAATGATTTGTAGCAGGGTAGCATCACTTCCTTGCTTTTATACACAATGCCTCAATGTATAAGAAAGCCAAGGGTTCTCTAAGCCTTCTTAACAACCTGCCTGGATACTTCCAGAGAATCATGCATGTCAACACCAAGTTCCCCCTGCTCCTGTACTCCCCTCAAACGTTGTACCATTGAGTCTGCACTGTCTCTCTGTGTTTCTCCACATTTGACGCATTACCCACATTTCTCTGCACTGAAATTTGTCTGCCAGGTGTCTGCCCATTTGCCAACTTGATCATGCCCCTCTGAAATCGCTCAGCACTATCTTCACAATTCTCTATTCTCCCTAGCTTAGTATCATCTGCAAATTTCGAGATTTCTCCCTCAACACCCATATCCAAATCATTTATATAAAGCTGAAAAAGCAAGGGTCTCAACAATGATCTCTGGGATTGCCAGTTTCAACTCATCTCCAGACTGAGAAATGTCCATCTGTACCAACCCTCTGCTTTCTATCTTTTAGCCAACTATTAATCCATTTTGCCAAGGACCAATTAATCCTGATCATTTGCTCACCAACCTGCCATGTGGCACCATATCAAATGTTTTCTGAAAGTCTAAATATACAACATTCTCAGCTCTACCCTCATCCACTGCCTGTGTTACCTTGTCAAAGAACTCAATTAAATTTGTCAGACATTACTCGTCCTTAACAAAGCCATGTTACCAGTCTGGTATTGATGTGTTTTTCTTGACGGGTACATCCTTATCATGGCTTCCCTCAGTTTTCCCACTATTGATGGCAAGCTGACAGGTCTATTGTTTCCTGAGTTATCCTTTGTCCCTTTCTTAAACAACGCGTCACATTTCCAATCCTCCCGGCCCCTGGGGACTGATCCTGTGTTCAGAGAGGCCTGGAAAATTTGTCAATGGCTCTGCAATTTGCTCCTTTACCTCCCTCAGCAATCTGGGATGCATCCCATCATGGGCCTGGTGGCTTGTCTACCTGGACTGCTTTTTTTTAGCATCACTTCTTTATCTATCAATGTACTATCCAGAAACTCAACACCCACATTTTTAACTAGGTTATTGCCACCATCTGCTAATTTGGTAAAGACAGAAGCAAAATATTCATTGAGTACCTCTACCATATCCTTTGCTTTAGTAAGCAGCTTAACCTCTTTGTTCATGATGGGCTTCATTCTATCCTTCATTAATCGTTTCCTATTATTATGTTTTAAGAACGTTTTACTAATTGTTTTAGCACAGCCTACCATCCTTTCCTCACGCTTCCTCTTAGCCTTCCTTGTTCCAGTCTTAGACTTCCTGCTGGATTTGAGATATTCTTCCTGATTTCTACGGCTGTGATTCTTCCGGAATATGTCATCTACTTTTTCCTTCCTTATTTTCTCATCAATATCCTCAGTACTCCAAACTGGCACACCTTGAGTTTATTTCTCATGGGTAAATACCCAGCATGCACCCTGTTTTTCTCCCTTTTGAAATTCTCCCACACCAAAATGTGTCTGTAGTCAATGTGCTCCACTTCAGCTTTTAGACCTCTAAAATCTGCCCTTTTCCAGCCTGCGATCCTAATCATTGACTGAGTTTTATCCTTTTCCTACTTAATATTGAACCGTATTATGTTATAGAGCCATGCAATCATACAGCATGGAAACAGACCCTTGGTTGAACTTGTCTGCGCTGACCAGATATCCCAATCTGACCGAGTCCCATTGCCAGCACTTGGCCCATATCCTTCGAAACCCTTCCTATTCATCTTCCCATCCAGATGCCTTTAAATGTTGTAATTGTAACCACCTCTATTACTTCCTCTGGCAACTCATTACGCACACGCACCACCCTCTGTGTGAAAAAGTTGCCCCTTAGTTTATTTTTAAACATTTTCCCTCTCATTTCAACCTATGTCCTCTAGGTTTGAGTAAAAGACATTGACTATTCATCCTAACTATGCCCCTCATGACTTTATAAACTTCAATAAGGTCACTCCCTCAGTGTTCAACATTCTGAGGAAAAAAGCCCCAGCCTATTCAGCTTCACCCCATAACTCAAACCTTCCAGTCCCGGCAACATCCTTGTAAAATGTTTCTGCACTCTCCTCAATTTGAACTACATTCTTCCAATAGAAGGGCGATTATGATCACTATTCCCTAAATGCTCCCCATTCTAACATTCTCCACTTGGCCTGCTTCATTTCTTAGGGCCAGATCCATCACAGCCCCTTCCCTGGTAGGAGTGGAAATGTACTGTTCCAGAAAATTGCCTTGTATGTGTACAGACATTCTTCCCCTTCTGTGCCCCACACTCTACCTTTTTCCCAATCCATCCTAGGATCATTAAAATCCTACAACCCTACCTGTCCTGCAAATTTCCACAACCTGCCTGCAAATGTTCTCCTCTGCTTCCACTCTACTGTTTGGAGGTCCATAAAGAATACCCCAAAAAAAGTCACTGCTTGCATCCTGTTTCTCACTTCCAACCACACAGATTCTAATTTCAGAACTGTATCTCATTCGGGGGCAACCTTTGAACAAGGCTGGGACGCCTCCTCCCCTTTTATCCACCCTGTTCCTACCAAAAACCTTCTAACCTGGAATATGAATGATCCAGTCCTTCAGCCAAGTTTCAGTCAATGCTACTGCGCAAATTTCCCCTCCCCAGAGCGATTTCAGGTCACTTACAGCCTGTGCTAGTTTGGACTCCCCGTTTGTGAAGTAACGCTAGTTTCCCTGACATGTCTGACACGTTCATTACTTCATCTGTTGTAAACAGTGGCACAAAGTAATTCTTCAGCACACCTGCCATCTTGTTATTCTCACTGACATATCCGTGGGAACAGTTTGTAAGAGACACACACATTGTCTTTTTTTTTCAAATACAGATATTGTCTGTGTTGCATTTGATACCAATTTGCAAATTTTATTCCATACATCCCATGATTCCTATTATCCGTTTTATTGACTTTTGCTATTCTCCTTTGAAGGTGTTTGTCCCGTTTATTGTGGACATTGCTTTGAGACTGACAATGGAGACACCCAGACAAAAATCTGGAATCTCAGTGGATGTTTTTGTTTCAAACGTTGTTCAACTTGACCATATCATGGTGGCTGATACAATCATGTTCATAAATGTTTAGGCTGCTGACAAAGGCTAATTTATTATTGCTGGAAATGTTATATTAATTACAAATGCATTTTGCAGAGTTGTGACTTAGTGCTCACATGCTGACTCTCACTTACCCTTGGGTTTTCTCTCTCCGCTATCACTGACTCCCTGTCGCCACATTATCTGCTGGCCTCTTGCTCTGGTTTCCCTTGGGCTTGCTCTCTCGGCTGTCACTGACTCCCTGGCGTCAGTTTAACCTGCGGGCCTGTTGGTCAATGTACAGATATCACCCTGTGGGATAGCAACTGAGACACAGAAGACAATGTACAGATAACTCCCTGAGACAAAGGGACTGAGAGATACCAGTCAGTCAACAGATATCTCCCTGAAAGAGCGAGACTGAGAGACAACAATCAGTTTACAGATATCTCCCTGAGAGACACCAGTCAGTGTACAAATATCTCCCTGAGAGAGAAGGGTTGAGAGACACCAGTCAGTGTACAGATATCTCCCTGAGAGAGAGGGGGGACTGAGAGACACCAGTCAGTGTACAAATATCTCCCTGAAAGAACGAGACTGAGAGACAACAATCAGTTTACAGATATCTCCATGAGAGATACTAGGTAGTGTACAGGTATCTCCCTGACAGAAATAGAGGTTGAGAGACACCAGTCACTCTACTGATATCTCCCTGAGAGGGGAACTGAGATACCCGTCAGTGTACAAATATCTCCCTGAGAGAGAGAGAGAGAGAGAGATTGAGAGACACCAGGCAATGTACAGATGTCTCCCTGAAAGAGACTGAGAGACACCAGGCAGTGTATAGACATCTTCCTGAGACATTGAGAGATATCTCCCTGAGAGAGAGGGACAAGAGGCACACTGCTTCGTGTACATCTGCCAGAGAGAGGGGGCTGAGAGACACCATACTTTACACAGGTAACCTTCTGAGATAAATGAAACTGAGACAGACCAGTCAGTGTACAGAGATCATCTAGAGAGGAAGGGATTGGAAAACATCAATCAGTACACACCTATCTCTGAGAGAGACACACACACACACAGACAGGGACAGAGGAACTACTGGAACTGATGGGTTTGCAAGATAATGGGGAGAGCTTGTGTGGATTGTTGTCAGTACAGGTAACTTGTCAAACGTTTGGTGACCGCACCTGATCTAGGTTTCAGTGTTCATATTTCTTGACACATGTCCTTACTGAAACAGAAAGTGGTTTTCTAATTTTCTACAGAAACCAGAAGTACCGCTAGAACTGAAACTTCAGGTTTGTGGAGAATGGAAGCTGGTTGAAACCAAACAAAAGATTCAGCCACACTATCTGAGCACACACTATTCAACGGTGAAGGGCAGGCACCATAAAAAGAATGAAATCTTGATCTAGGGGCAAAAATTAACTTACGGCAGTTAAAGTAACTGACTACTTGGAATCAAGTTGTCAAATAGGTTCTTGGGTTTGCTGAACTTAAACTTCCCAGTTACTTTTGCTGTATTCATTGGGGAATCAACATGAATACTCAGGTCTTTGGTGAGACAGAGGATTTGTTTCTTGATGCTTTTCAAATGCTTAAGAGAATTTGAAGGCTCTAGACAGAAAAATTAGGGTCACTGAAATTCAAAGGAGCTAAAGGCAGAAAGAGGGGAGGTTCTAGTTTTTCATTTGAAGTATGGTTTTCCAACTAAAATCCAGCTTGCCGGATTTCAGTCAGAAGAAAAAAAAAGTTGAGTTCAGAAGTCAAATGAAAAAGCTTAAACTCAAGGGAGAAAGAAGTTAGAACGAGACACAGGATACATAAAAAGACAGCTGGAAAAATAAATGTTCCAAGTATGTGAACATTGATTGAGAATAATTGATGAGCATGACCTGGAGCAAATTGCTTGTTGTTTTCATTTGGCGAAGAATATTTGCTTGGTACCCAGTTGAGTGAGGAAGGAATAGTGGCGACTTTCAGTGCTATTTAACTGAACGGACTGGCTTCCATAGAGTCCAAGCTGCTGTGGCAATGGGCACTTTCATTTGCATGGTGGAGCTTAGAGCTATGACCAGAGTTGGTAGAGACTCCGAGTTCTTTCTGCGACATTACTGACTAGGAAACTCCTCAGCTCTTTCTGCCTGCCACTGGCTACAGTTTGTAAGGATTTAGAAGTTGACACGCGACTCAATTTTTAAAAATGTTTTTATTCACTCACGCCGGGTCATCATTTATTACCCATCCCTAAGTGATCTGGGGAAGGGGGTAGTGAGCTGCCTTCCTGAACCATTGCTGTCCATATTGTAGAGATAGATCAACAGCGATATTAGGGAGGGAGGTCCAACAATTTGGATTCGGACCATTAAGGAATGAGTCTAAATTTTCAAGCCAGGACAATCAGTGGCTTGGAGAGGAACTTGAAGGTTGTGGTGTTTGGATGCGCCTGCTGCACCTGTCCTGGGTGGTACAAGTCGCAGGTTTGGAAGTTGTTGTCAAAGGTGTCTTCGTGAGTTGTTGCAACGCAACATGTAGATTTTATACACAGCTGCCACTTTGCATCTGTGGCGGAGGGACTACCAAACAAGCTGCTTTGTCCTAGAAGATGTCAAGTCCCTTGAGTGTTATTGGAGATGTGTTAACTCATCAGCACACCTTCCTTGGCTATCAAGTCCTGGGGTGAGACTGGAATCTGCAGTCGTTGGCTCACAACATTGAGACTACTTACTGCACCATAAGTCCTCCACACCCTTTTAGATAAAACGTAGAGGCTGTGGGCAATCTGAACTCAGCAGGCCTGGCTGCGGAGAGAGAAACTGAGTCAACATTTTGATGCAGTCTGACTCTTTTTCAGAACTTCTGAAGGTATTCAGAGGAAGTCATATTGGACTTGAAGTGTTAACTCTCTTCGACATGGCTGATTTAAATTTGAGTAAATTAGTCATGTTACCACTGGTGTCATCCCTAGTTTTCACATTGAAGGTGTGGGGTTTTTTGTGAGGAAATGGCTGGTTTCAGGTGGGAGTGAAGCAGTTAAAGTTGCCTGCTCATCACCCCCTGTCCCAAGGTGCTTCAGAGAAGCACCACTAGATCCTAAAGGATGTTGTCCTTATTGCTGGTGGCACACCAACGTCTGTCCCAACTCAATCAAAACAAATTGGCCACTTCAGGAAGGAGATTCAATTCATGGATAATGATAACACTGAGCACAAAGGTTCAACAGCTAATTAGATTAGATTACTTACAGTGTGGAAACAGGCCCTTCGGCCCAACAAGTCCACACTGACCTGCCGAAGCGCAACCCACCCATACCCCTACATTTGCCCCTTACCTATCACTTCAGGCAATTTAGCGTGGCCAATTCACCTGACCCGCACATTTTTGGACTGTGGGAGGAAACCAGAGCACCCGGAGGAAACCCACGCAGACACGGGGAGAACGTGCAAACTCCACACAGTTAATCGCCTGAGGCGGGAATTGAACCCGGGTCTCTAGCGCTGTGAGGCAGCAGTGCTAACCACTGTGCCACCGTGCCGCCCACTCAATGCAGTCACAAAACCAGATGGTTCCCAAAGGTTTCACATTCATTATTAAAAGATTAATGCTGTAGCTAAGACACACTTCAATACCATCCTAAGACACAAAGAGTGTAATAGCAGGGTGAGGAAGCCAACACCTGTTAGTAAGTTGATTTGCTTAAAGGGCATAGCCCAAGAATAAACTGTGTTTGTGGCTCCAGCTGAGATATTCTAATGTAAAGTTGGGACAATTGGGATAAAAAAATGCACACGGGTCATTGCCAAGATGAGTAATTGACTGCACTGTGACTTCTTAGACTGCAGGAATGGTCATGTATTTGTTAACGTTCGCTCGTGGGGGGTGGGCTTCACTGGCTGGCCGGCATTCATTGCCCATTCCTAGTTGCCCCTTCAGAAGGCGGTGGGGAGCTGCCTTCTTGAACCACTGGAGTCCATGTGCTTAATGTAGATTTACAATGCTGTTAGACAGGGGGGTTCCAGGATTTTGACCCAGTGACACTGAAAGAATGGAACATATTTCCAGGTCAGCATTTATTCAGAGAATCCTTACAATATGGAATGGAGGCCATTTGGCCCATCGGGTCAACACCATAGAGCATCCCACCCAGACACAACCCCGCTCAACCCTATCCCTGTTATCCTGCATTTTACCATGGCTAACCCACCCAGCCTGTGCATCCCTGGACACTATGGGCAATTTAACACGGCCAATCCACTTAACCTGCACATCTTTGTACTGTGGGAGATAACCAGAGCACCCAGAGAAAGGCACGCATACACAAGGAGAATGTGCAAACTCCACGCAGACAGTTACTTGAGGCTAGAATCAAACCAGAGTCTCTGGTGCTGTGAGACACCATACTATCCGGGCAGGATAGCGAGTGGCTTGGAAGCAACTTGCAGGGGCTGGCGTTCCCAATTTTCTGCTGCCCTTGTCCTTCTTGATGGAAATGGTTGTGGGTTTGGAAAGCGCTGTCTAAGGATCTTTGGTGAATTTCTGCAGTACATACTGCTGCTCCTGAGCATGAGTGGTGGAGGGAGTGGAAGCTTGTGGCTGTGGTGCCAATCAAATGGGAGAAAGTGAGGACTGCAGATGCTGGAGATCAGAGCTGAAAAATGTGTTGCTGGAAAAGCGCAGCAGGTCAGGCAGCATCCAAGGAGCAGGAGAATCGACGTTTTGGGCATAAGCCCTTCATCAGTGCCAATCAAATGGTCTGCTTTGTCCTGGATTATGTCAAGTTTTTTGAGTGTTGTTGGAACTGCACTCATCCAGACAAATCACACTCCTGATTTGTGCCTTGTAGATGGTGGACAGGCTTTGAAGAGTCAGGAAGTGAGTTACTTGTTTGGTGTTCCTAGCTTCGGACTTGCTTTTGTGGTCACTATTTTTTATACAGAGAGTCCAGTTCAATTTCTGGTCAATGGTAACTACTAAGATGTTAGTAGCAGGGTCTTCAGTGATAGTAACATCATTCAATGTCAAGGGGTAGCAGTTAGATGATCTGTTATTGGAGATGATCATTGCCTGGCATTTGTGTAGCATGAATGTTACTTGGTACTTGTTCACCCAAGCCTGGATACTATCCAGATCTTGTTGGATTTGAACATGGACTGCTTCATCATCTGAGGAGTCACAAATGATGCTGAACGTTGTGCAATCATTGACGAACATCCCTTATGATGGAGCGAAGGTCACTGACGTGGCTGAGGATGGTTGGGCCTAGGACACCACCCCAAGGAACTCCTGTAGAAATGTTCTGGAGCTAAGATGACTGACTCTAACCAGCAGAGAGTTTGTCCCCTACCTCCCATTGATTCCAGTGTTACTGGAGCTCCTTGATGCCACACTCAGTCAAATACGGCCTTGATGTCAAGGGCTGTCACTCTCATCTCACTTCTGGAATTCAGCTCTTTTGCCCAATTTGGACCCGAGGCTGTAATGAGGTCAGGAGCTGAGTGGCCCTGGTGGAACACAAACTGGGGTTCACTTAGCAGGTTATTGCTGAGCAGCTACTGCTTGATAACACTATTGATGACATCTTTCATCACTTCGATAATCGGGAGTACTTTGGTGTAGTAATTGGCACGGTTAGATTTGTCCAGCTTTTTGTGTACAGAACATACCTGGGCAATTTTCCACATTATCGGGTAGATGCCAATGTTGTGGCTTTCCTGGAACAAGCTGACTAGCAGTGTGGTAAGTTCTGGAGCACAAGTTTTCAGTACTGTTGCCAGGGCTCAAAGCCTTTGCAGTATCTAGTGCCTCCAATAACTTCTTCACATAATGTGTAGTGAATTTAATTCTCTGAAGACTGACGTCTGCGATATTGGGAACCACTGGAGGAGGCTGAGGTGGATCATCCACTCAGCCCTTCTGGCTGAAGATTGTGGTGGATATTGCAACCTTACTTTTTCTGCTGATGTAGCGGGCTCCTCCGTCATTGAGGATGGGAATATTTGTGGAGCCGCTTCCTTGAGTGAATCATTTAGTTGTCCACCACCATTCATGGGTCAATGGGCCAATGATTATCGGTTATGGGATTGCTGAACTCTATCACTTGCTGGTGATGCTGTTCAGCACACATGTAGTCCTGTTTGATAGTTTCACCAAGTTGACACCCCAGTTTAGGTATGCCTGGTGCTGCTCCTGGCAATCCCACCCATGCTGTTCATTGAACCCAGGGTTAATTCCCTGGTTTTATGGTAATGGTAAAGCCCGGGATACGCCAGGCACATTGTGTTGGAGTATGTTTCTGCTGCTATTGATGGCCCACAGTTCCTCATGGATACCTTGTCCTGACTGTTAGATCTGTTCAGAGTCTGCCCCATTTCACACAGTGATAGTGCCACTTAACACGGAGGCTATTCTCAATGTGAAGGCAGAGCTTCATCCCCACAAGGACTGTGTAGTGAACAATCTAACCAATACTGTCACTGACAGCTGCATCTGCAGCCAGCAGACTGGTAAGGGTGAGGTCACGTATATTTCTCACTTTTGTTGATTCCCTGCCACAGGCCCAGTCCAGCAACTATGTCATTGAGAATCCAACCAGCTCGATTTAGAATTACCTGTTGCTGAGCCACTCCCCCCAGTCTGCAGCCTTGCCACCCAAGTGTTGTTCAACATGGGAGTTGGTTCAACTGATTCATCAGCTGAGGGAGGATGGTACATGGTAATCAGCAGGAGGTTTCCTTGTCCATGTTTTGACCTGATTCCATCAGACTCTGTGGGGTGTCAAGTCAATATTGAGGGCTCCCAGGGCAACCTCTTTTCAACTGATACCACCGTGCTGCCACCTCTGCGGGGGCAGCACATATCCGAGGGTGGTGATAGACTCCCTGGAATATTGTCTGCAAGGAGTAATTCCATGAATATGACCACATCAGGCTGTTGCGTGACTAGGCCGAGAGACAGCTCTCCAAATTTGGCACTGGCTTCCACATTTAAATGAGGAGGACTTTGCAGGGTGGTCAGTTGTTTTCTGTCATCGTTTCCAGGGCCTCGATCAGTATCAGGCAGTCCGTCTGGTTTCACTGTTTTGTTGAGATCTCATAGCGATTGTTACAACTGAGTGGTTTGCTAGAATATTTTCAGAGGACAGTTGAGAGGCAACTACTTGCTGTGAGTCTGACGTCACATTGTAGACCAGATCAGGTGAAGGTGGCAAGGTTGGCCACGTTCATTTACTAAACACCAGATGTTTCTTTTTCCCCGACAATCAGTTGTGGCATTGTTTTTAATGATCACCATTAATTAATTCCAGATATTTGCTGAATTCAAAATCCACCATTTGTCTTGACAGGATTCAAACCTGTGCTTCCATAACAGTACCTGAGATTCCGGATTAATAATCTAGCAACAATACAAGTCCATCACTGTATTATAGAGTGGCCAAAGCTAACAGTGATGAAAGAGGTGAGATTTACCTGGAAAAAAATAACACTTTTACAGTTGGATTTCAGATAGTGGCAGATGTTGATTAACCCTATGAAGGATGTTTACGAAAAACTTTGTTAAAAGTCACACAACACCAGGTTATAGTCCAACAGGTTTATTTGGAAGTATTAGCTTTTGGAGCGCTGCTCCTTCTTCAGATTTCTCAGAAAGCTAGTACTTCCAAAGAAACCTGTTGGACTATACCCTGGTATTGTGTGATTTTTAACTTTGTCAACCCTCATCCAACACTGGTACCTCCTCATCAAGAAAACTGTCCTTCCAGAACAGAGGACTCATTCAATATTATCATAGAATCCCTACAGTGTGGAAACAGACCCTTTGGTCCAACAAGTCCACACACCAACCTTCCGAAGAGTAACTCACCCAGACCCATTCCACTATCCTACTACATTTATCCCTGACTAATGCACCTAACCTACACATCCCTGAGCACTATGGGTAATTTATCATGGCCAATCCACCCTAACCTACACATCCCTGAGCACTATGGGGTAATTTAGCATGGCCAATCCACCCTAACCTACACATCCCTGAGCACTATGGGTAATTTAGCATGGCCAATCCACCCTAACCTACACATCCCTGAACACTATGGGTAATTTAGCATGGCCAATCCACCCTAACCTGCACATCCCTGAACACTATGGGTAATTTAGCATGGCCAACCCACACTAACCTACACATCCCTGAACACTATGGGTAATTTAGCATGGTCAATCCACCCTAACCTACACATCCCTGAACACTATGGGTAATTTAGCATGGCCAATCCACCTGAACCTGCACATCTTTGGATTGTGGGAGGAAACTGGAACACCTGAGGAAACCCACAAAGACACGGGAAAAATGTGCAAACTCCACCCAGTCACTCAAGGCTGGAATTGAACCTGGGTCCCTGGTGCTGTGAGATAGCAGGATATACGCCATCCCAGGGTATATGTCAGAAATCAGGCGACTGTGAATGTGCTTACATTAAAATGGTTGGCACAGGTGAAGTAAATCTTGAAGACTTGCTTTCAGCTTGGAATGACCAATACTGATTTCTGGGTTTAAAAACCCACAGATTGAATGTTTTCAGGGCACCTGACTGGGGGGAAAAGCAAGTACGGTCTTTCTCTTAAAACGGAGATTTTCAGAGCAGTTAAAAGGTCCAAAGAAGAGTCATGTGACTCAAAATGTTAATTCTGTTTCTACCTCCATGGATGCTGCCAGACCTGCTGAGCTTCTTCAGCACCCTCTGTTTTTACTTAAGGGAATAAGTTACCTCAGTAAAACATTTACTTTGTGCATCTTTGAGACCATGAGTACATGGCTAGAAATCAGCAGGTTAATAGGTCCTGAGAATGTCTAAGCTTACAGTTGTGTGAATAGTCATGTAAAAAAAACTCAGTTCACAACTCCGATTGGGAGAGCATCAGTTCAGTCAAATTTAAAGACTTGAAATGGAGGTGAAATGTCTCTGGATACAGAAGGCCAATTTGAAGTGCTGGTATTAGGAACGAAGTTTCACATGGGTGTTCTCAGATTTTTCTGTGTTCTATGCCTAGATGGCTTGGGTTGTTTTTGTAAATTTTCTGTAATAAACTTCTGGCTTGTTGCCAAAGAAATGGTGCAGCGTCACGCAGCATGTTTCAGTGAATAACCGCCATTTTACCGAAACTAAAACATGTATCGAGCCAGATTTAATTCTAGGATCTGATTTGCTGAGTATCTGCTTAGATCACAACATAACCTTTTTCATAAACTTGGCAAAGAGCGAGTTAGCCAAGGCCATGGTTGACTGTTTAGGCCACATTGTGTTGCTGAGAGACCAAGATTCAGGCAATATAGACTTCCCTGTACTCAAGACAGAGTAAGTTGTACTATGATTACCTGTGTGGATCCATAGAAAATGTATCCATAAGTACAGCATAGTCATCACTCCATTAACAAATTTGTTGAAGAAATATTTTAAAGGTCTGACAATCAGAGTTGTGAAAAGCCATTTTGATAGATGAGCCAGTTCTTGAAATTCCAGAAATTTTTGGTACGGTTTTCAAGGTTGGTAAGAGACAAATGAGTAGGTGCGGTGGTGCTCCAAGATGATGGCCATGTTAGAATCGGCCAATTAGCTACAGTACTGAGAAGCTTAAGCATCAAAGAAAGTACTCCACCTTCAAGAAGGGCAGCACAGTGGCTCAGTGGCTAGCTCAGCGCCAGGGACCTGAGTTTGATTCCAGCCTCGGACGACTGTCTGTGTGGAGCTTGAACATTCTCCCCGTGTCTGTGTGGGTTTTAGATTTAGATTAGATTCCCTACAGTGTGGAAACAGGCCCTTCAGCCCAACAGGTCCACACCCAAACCCCTTTTCTCTCTGACTAATGCACCTAATTGACAATTTAAGCATGGCCAATTCACCTAACCTGCACACCTTTGGACTCGAACCCTCTGTGAGGCAGTAGTGCTAACCACTGAGCCACCGTGCTGCCCCAATAATTCCCTCCCACAGTCCAAAGAAGTGTAGGTTAGGTGAATTGTTATGCTAAATTGCCCATTGTGTTCAGGGATATGTAGATTAGGTGCATTAGTCAGGGGTAAATGGGTAGGGAAATGGGTCAGGGTGGGTTACTCTTCAGAGGGGCGGTATGGACCTGTTGGGCTGAAGGGCCTGTGTCCACACTGTAGGGATTCTAATTCTGAAGAAAGGGGCTTGGACTAGCTTTCAAAGAGTTTATGATATACGCAACTCAGATATGGGAGATACTCTTCCATCAGACACAAGCCAGTAGAATTCTTTAAAAAAAAATTCAGAACAAAGAATCACAAGTTGTTTTGAAGTTTATAACCACTAACACTAAAACCTATGCATTTGCAGGCAAAGGTATTTAGTGATGTTTGGTCCAGAATTTAAAGAAGGACTACTGGAGTAAATGAAAGCTCTGATTTATGGTTACTTCATAAAGTATGTTTAAGTATGACTTTCAATTTCCCAAATGTAGAATAGATCAGCCAACCTACTATGGGATTAGACAGAAAATGCGTGTTTATTTCTGTAATAGACTGTCTGTTAAACTGTAAATGATGTTAGAAATGTTCTGCATTTTGAAACTGTTGTGAGGAAAGTTTCACTCTACTAAAGTTTCCCTTTTGCCCCAAGGTTGGAGTGGGGGAAGACAGGTCTGATGGTGTCCAAAGGTGGGGTTTAATCTGCAGTTTATGGGAACAGTGGGGGGTCCGTCTGAGCTACTGTGTGACGAGGTGAATTGTTGGACGTTTGCTCAGTCACTAAAATGACATGTGATCTGGAAGGAGAAAGGAATGAAAGTATAAGGAAAATCTGAGGTTTCTTTAATTCTCTGTCAACTCTGCAATTGCTTTCGAAAGAACTTTTTTTAAAAAAAGTTAAGAGTTTATATCAATTGTAAACAAATAAATCTGAATTTTCTGAAAGCATGGACCATGTTAGCTGGCCCTGAAGTAATATCAAAAGTCCGAAAGTGAAGCTCCAAGAGGCCAGTTGGCCACACATGGATTAAGCAGTCAGAGTACAGACAAGCAGCTGTGTGTATGAAACTGTGAAACTGGGAGAGTCAATTGAAGAAAGGGCCAAGCAAAGATATTGAACAGGACTGCAGCAGTGTGCCATTTGGGTGATAACTCCCTCTAGGAGCTTCAAGGTAGAATATGGTCTACCGTTACACCCAAATCCAAAACAAAGACATCCCAGAGAACGTAGGAAGTGCACATTCAGTTGACTGCGACTGATGAAGTAGTACTAGCAGTTGTATGATATGTATCTTTATTACCCAATCTGAAATTTACTACTTTATTTAAAGTCTACTTTCTCTGTTAATTCATATTTAATCTGTGTTGGTTTTGATTTGTGTTAAATTAAAAGTTTCAAAAGGTGAAATTTCATTTGGTGGCCATTCAGTAAATTCAACCATTCATGTGCTGAAGGCAGACCACTTTGTGTGGAACCTGGAGCAACATTTACCCGAACTGACAGACAAACTAAAACGTCAGGTTTCTATGGAAGCAAAAACTGAAGAAGAAACTTCAGATTTCTGGGGAAACTGAGGCTGATAAAGACTAGATAAATAACACAAAGTCATTTGAATTCAAGTGGTACGGTAATCCAGTTCAAAAATGTGAACAAGGAGGTTTGTATCTCGGGGCACAGAGAAAGAATAGAGTTCAAGGAGTTGATTGAGGGAAGTGACAAAGGTGTTCCATATGTTTTTCTTTTTTCTACCTTTTCTAGGCTACAGGAATGGGTTCTCACTTGACTACAAGACAATAAGCTACTAATTCAGTGAGTTATCTGGTAAGTGAATAAGGTTTATTTTATTCCTAAGCAACTGGTCAGCTTAATAAAATAAATAAAAACATAACCATGTAAATGAATGAGAACACATTGAGGATGGAAAGTCAGTTGATGTGTCGCTGCTACAGTATGTGGATGATCCAGGGTGAGTCCGGCTGCAGTGGTTAAAGCTTCAGCCATTCGGTTCAGAGTTTAAAAGCTGGTGGCTGAACCCGCAGACACTATCACACATCAGGGAGGGGAAAGCTTACCCAGATTCTTTACACTGGGAACATAAAAACAGCCCCCGTGAGCCTGCTCTGTCATTCGGTAAGATCATGGCTGATTTGTGCCCTTACTCCATGTATCTGCCTTGGGCCTTATCCCTTGAGACCCTCGTTCAATCAAAATGTGCCTGTCTCAGATTTAAATTTAACAATTGAATTACTGCCGTTTGAAGAAGAATTCAAAACCTCCACTTCTCTTTGCATTGTAGAAGTGCTTTCGAACATACATCTCTCCTGAACGGTCTGGCCCTAATACTCATCTTCAATGAGTGGAAATAGTATCTTTACCTACTCTGTCTTTCCTTGTTAACATCTTAAAGACCTCAATTGGATCACTCTTTAACCTAATTCGAGACAATAAAGCCTCATTTGTCTAAGCTCTCCTTATAACTAAACCCCCGAAGTCCAGATGTCATCCTGCAGTGAACTGGCTCCAGGGTCAATGTATCCTCCCAGAGGTGTGATGCCCAGATCTGACCACAGTACTCGGTGGGGCTGAAGGAGGGTTTTGTAAAACTGCGGCATCATGTCTACATCCTTGTACTCCAATCCTTTCGATCTGAAGGCTTGCATTCCATTAGCCTTAAATTATTGTCTGCACCTGTTCATTGCATCTTAAAGAGCTCTGCACCCGAACCCCTCTATCCCGTTGGTCATCCACCTTTTTAACTTGGTGTCTTCTCCATAAATATCCTTTTTTGATCTGAAATGGATGACCTCACACGTGCTTATATTAAAATCCATCTTCCACAACTTTGTCCATTCACTTAATCTATCAATATCACATTGTAATTTCTTGCTGTTGTCAACATTGTCCAATTGTGTGTTGTCAGAAAATTTAGATGTTTGATTTTTTTATGCCATTATCCAAGTTGTTAATGAATATTCTTTATAAGTGAGGTCCTAACACAGATCGCCGCAGGATACCACTAGCCAATAATGGGACTTCCCATTATTCTACCTCTGTTTCCTCCCACCAACTTCCTATACATGTCAGTAATTTGCCCTCAGTTCTGTGGGCTTCCACCTTAACTAAGTGTCTTGTATGGAACTTTATTAAAAGTCTTCGGGAAGTCCATATAAACAGTAATCATAGATTTACCTCTGTCCATAACTTAGAGTCACAGAGGTGTACAGCACAGAAACAGACCCTTCGGTCCAACTTATCCATGCTGACCAGATATCAACCAACTCAATCTAGCCCCACCTGCCAGCACCCGGCTCATATGCCTCCAAACCCTTCCTATTCATATACCCATCCAAATGCCTTTTAAATGCTGTAACTGTACCAGCCTCCACCACTTCCTCTGGCAGCTCAGTCCATACACATACCACCCTCTGTGTGAAAACGTTGCCCCTTAGGTCTCTTTTATATCTTTCCCCTCTCACCCTAAACCTATACCCTCTAGTTCCGGACTCTGCCAGGGGAAAAGACTTTGTCTATTTACCCTATCCATACCCCTCATGATTTTAGAAACCTCTATAAGGTCACCCCTCAGCCTCTGACGCTTCAGGAAAAACAGCCCCAGCCTGTTCAGCCTCTCCCTGTAGCTCAATCCCTCCAACCCTGGCAACATCCTTGTAAATCTTTTCTGAACCCTTTCAAGTTTCACAACATCTTTCCGATAGGAAGGAGATCAGAATTGCATGCAATATTCCAACAGTGGCCTAACCAATGTCCAGTACAGCCGCAACATGACCTCCCAACTCCTGTACTCAATACTCTGACCAATAAAGGAAAGCATACCAAACACCGCCTTCACTCTCCTATTTACCCATGACTCCACTTTCAAGGAGCTATGAACCTGCACTCCAAGGTCCCTTTGTTCAGCAACACTCCCTAGGACCTTACCATTAAATGTATAAGTCCTGCTAAGATTTGCTTTCCCAAAATGCAACGCCTCACATTTATCTGAATTAAACTCCATCTGCCACTTCTCAGCCCATTGGCCCATCTGGTCCAGATCCTGTTGTAATCTGAGGGAACTTGTGTCACCTCTCCAGAAAACTCTGAGGTTTGTCAGGTATAACTACCCTTTATGAATCCATACTGGCTCTGATTAACTGGAATTCTTCAAGGTGATCAGTTATCCTATTCTGGATTATACACTCCAACAATTTCCCCACCACAGACATTCGACTGACTGGTCTGGAATTTCCCTGGTTTCCTTCTGCTATCCTTCTTAAAACGCAGAATGACAAAAGAAAATTTCCAATCCAGAGGTGCAACTCCTGAATCCAGGGAACTCTGAAACATTATTGTTAGGGCATTGGCAATGTGCTGTCATACCTCCTTTTACACTCCTGGGGATTTCTCACTCTTTAGTTCCATTCATTTCCCTAATTCTCTTAATTTCTTTGGGAATTCTGACAACCTAACCTCCATTTCTCCTGTGAATACTAAAGCAAAATAATCCTTCAATATGTCTGCCATTTCCTCTGGTCATTGACAATATCCCCACTCTCAGCCTTCAGTGGGCCAATTTCCAGACACTTCCCTTTATTTAACTGTAAAATCTCCTATTGTCTTTTATGTCCCTTACAAAAGTTTCCTTTCATTATCCTTTATAAGCTGCTTGGGCTTTGTATTTAGAACCATAGAGATGTACACCTCGGAAACAGACCCTTCAGTCCATGCCGACCAGATATCCGAAGCTAGTCTAGTCCCACCAGCCAGCACCCGGCCCATATCCCTCCAAACCCTTCCTATTCATATACCCATCCAGATGCCTCTTAAATACTGTAATTGTACCAGCCTCCACCACTTCCTCTGGCAGCTCATTTCATACGCACACCACCCTCCTGAGTGAAAAAATTGACTTTTAAGTCCTTTTAAATCTTTTCCCTCACAGCTTAAACCTATGCCCTCTAGTCTTGGACTCCCAGCCTCCACCACTTCCTCTGGCAGCTCATTCCATATACGGACGACCCTCTGGGGGAAAACGTTGCCCCTTAGGTCCCTTTCATATCTTTCCTCTCTCACCCTAAACCTAATCCCCTCTAGTTCTGAACTGCTCTACCCCGGGAGAAAAGACCTTGTTGATTTATCCTATCCACGTCCTTCATGATTTTATAAGGTCACTTTTTTTGTCTTATTTTGTGAGATCTGCACATTTTTGTGTTTTAATAAACACTGCCTTTTAATTTTTTACTGGACCTCACCTCTTTAGATATCCACGGCTCTTTTTCTTCCTGTGAGGTGCAGCCTTTCTGCCTCAAATTATTTCAGGATAACATGAAACGTTTCTGTGAACACCCTCCACTGTTACTCGGTTGTGTTACCTTATAGCAGAGCTGCTCAGTTTACTGTGGACGGTACCTGCTCCCATGCCAACATTCCCCTTTCAGAATGTCTTGTTCCATCTCAGAGACATCCTTGACCCTGGCAAGGAGGCAACACACCATTCTGAAGTTTTGTTTGTGGCCACAGAGTACAGAGTCTGTGTCCCTGACTATACTGTCCTCAACTAGCACTATTCAGTTGCACTTTGACCATCCTTCTGTACAACTGAGCCAATTGTGGTGTTGACACCATCCCCTTAGAGGCCACTCCCTGACAGCATACTTATTAGAGACAGGAACAGCCACAGACAGTACCTGCGCTGACTACCAGCCACTCCTGGTGCTTAACTATCTCTCTGCTTCAACTTGGAGTCGGCTGTATCCCTGAAACTCTCATCTCTGAGGTTTTGAGCCGTACACATGCTCCTCAGCATCTCCAGTTGCCACTCCATGTGGTCTGAGTGGAGCTGCAGGTGAACACACATTCTGTTGGTGCAGTTGTCAGGGTCGGTCAAATTGTGTCTGATTTCCCACATCTGACAGGAGAAGCATACCCCCACACAAACTGCTCTAGTGACCACTGGATTGAAGAGATAAGTAAGTGAATAAACCTGACCTAGATACTTAAATTACAGTGATTAATTAACAACCAAGAGGCTTACTAGATATATTATTCTCCAGATAACAATCCAAGTATTCTGCCCATCACCAAATCCAAATTCCCACTCCTCTAAGACTCTAAAGCAATGAAAGAGTTTTAAAAATTGACTGCAGGGAGAAAACAGTCACCTGACCAATTCTCACCAATCAGGAAGCAGAATACCTCCTAGGGTACAGTATTCTGATTGCAGCAGTTTTCAGGGTCAAGAGAATGTGAGTGCAAGTGAGACAAATTGTTGAGTTATGTCCCACAGCTCAGATATAACAGACTTTCAACGGACAACCATGACACATGGACTAATGGCATAAAGGTTTCAATCTCCATCTTACTGGGGTTACTTGCAGCAAGTCACACTAAGTGAAACAAGCCACAGTCTATAACCAAATTGCTGAATTGGTTTATGACCAGTGGCCTTCTACAACAATCAAAACTGGAACTGCTTTCTTGCAATATACATAAATGATTTGGATGAAAATATAGGTGATCTGATTAGTTTGGTTTGCAGACAACACAAGAATTGGTGGTGTTGTGGACAGTGAAGAAGGTTGTCAAAGGATATAGTAGGATTCAGCTCAGCTGGAAAGTTGGGCAGACAAGTGGGAGATGGAGTTTAATCCAGATAAATGTGAGGTGATGCATTTTGAGAGGTCAAATGCTAGAGTAAAGTACACAGTAAATGCAGGACCCTTAGGAGAATTGATACACAGGGGTCATTGAGGTGCAAATCCATAGCTTCCTGAGAGTGGCAACACATCTGGATAAGGTGGTATAGAAGGTGTATGCAGACTTGCCTTTGTCAGTTGGGGCATTGAGTATAAGTTTTAGCAAGTCATGTTGTAGGTGTATAAGAGTTTCGGGAGGCCATGTCTGGGGTATTGTGTGCAGTTCTGGTTGCCACACTATAGAAAGGATGTGGAGACTTTGGAGAGGGTGCAAAAGGGAATAATCAGGATGTCTCCTGGATTAGAGCCAGTTAATTATGAGGAAGTTGGACAAGCCTGGATTGTTTTTGCTTTAGCGTCAGAGATTGAGGTATATAAAATATGAGAGGTGCGGATAGTCGGAGTCTTTTTCCCAGGATGGAAAAGGCAAATACTAGGGGTACAAGTTTAAGGCGAGAGGGGGCTAGTTTGTGAGATGTGTGAGGCAATTGTTTTTAATAAAGAGTGGGTGGTAGGTCTCTGGAATACACTTCCAGTGGAGGTAGCAGAATCAGATATGACAGCAACATTTAAGAAACATTTAAACAGGCACATGAACAGGAAGGGATTAGAGAACTATGAACCACAAGCAGGCAGATCGTGTTAAATTAAAATGGCATTAGGGTCACAGCATGGCGGGCTGAAGGGCCTACTCCTGTGCAGTATGGCACCATTCTATGTTCTAACCCAGGTACTGCAGTGACAGTGATTGCAATTTTTGTAACTTCTAGGATCTATAATAAACATCTAATGAACTTTTCAGGATTCATGTCTGGTTCTTGTTATTAGAACTAACATAACTGTCATCTCATCAGTTACCAATAAACTAATGAAGGTAAAAAACCCCATCACTAAATTGGTTGTCAGTTACACTGGGTAAAAAATGAGGTCTGCAGATGCTGGAGATCACAGCTGAAAATGTGTTGCTGGTTAAAGCACAGCAGGTTAGGCAGCATCCAAGGAATAGGAAATTCGACGTTTCGGGCATAAGCCCTTCATCAGGAAGGCTTTCCTGATGAAGGGCTTATGCCCGAAACGTCAAATTTCTTATTCCTTGGATGCTGCCTAACCTGCTGTGCTTTAACCAGCAACACATTTTCAGCTGTCAGTTACACTGCCAGAGGTAGTATCCATGATGTGGAGGTGCTGGTGTTAGACTGGGGTGGACAAAGTTAAAAACCACACAATACCAGGTTATTGTCCAACAGGTTTACCTGGAAGCACTAGCTTTCGGAGCGCCGCTCCTTCATCAGGTGGTTGTGAAGCTGGACCGTAAGACACAGAATTTATAGTGAAAGATTACAGTGTCATGTAACTGAAACGATATATTGATCAAATCTAGATTGTTGTTAAGTCTTTCATCTTTTAGAATGGGTTGCAGGTTTCCGTTCATTCAAATGTAAATTCCAGGACTTCTTTTAAGTCATATTCTCAACATAATGTAAGGTTTTATTTTACAACAAGATATCTCAGTTCAGACAATGTATTAAAGGTTAGAGTCTATCGGTGTCCCAATCTTGAGTCAGACTGGTTCTCTTTCCAAACTAGGAATTTGACTCAGACTGGGATGGAGACAGACTCTGACCTCACACCATTAATGCATTGTCTGAGCTGAGATGTCACCTTTTCTTTCATAAGACCTTAAGTTATCTTGTGAATGGGACTTAAAAGAAGTTCTGGGGTTTCTGGAATGAAACAAAACCTGCAACCCATTCTAAAAGATGAAAAACTAAACAGCAATCTAGATTTGTTCAATATATTGTTTCAGTTTCATGATACTGTAATCTTTTGCTATAAATTCTGTGCCTGGTGATCCTGCTCCACAGCTTACCTGATGAAGGAGCAGTGCTCCGACAGCTAGTGCTTCCAAATAAACTTGTTGGACTAGAACCTGGTGTGAGTTTTAACCATTGGCAATATCGTACAGCATCACTTGCTGAGGTCCATGCCCTTCAAGATGCGTGGTGGTCATATCTTGGCACTAGTCCTTGTGTTGATTTTAGCTTGCATGGTGTGTTGACCTGCTTTGTGGGGATGTTAATGAAAAGCTTCTGATTGCCTTATACCATCAACATTGTGCGTGAGATGGACAATGTGAAAAGCCTGGTCATTTGAGGTTAGCCTGGCACTCTTTCGGCTATGCATGTTGAAATGTTTCTGTTTGTGCACACTTTGAAGACTGTCCATGCAGCGAGTGCTATGGAGTGTACCCAATGGATTATGCAGATATGAAGGAACACTGGACATCTTTTTGGGGTAGCTGCAACAAACTGCATCTGTGATGGATTTTGCTGGTTGGTGCACTTTGCTGACAGGAGCAATAGTGTTGTCTGCACCTAACGCATGCAACTGGTGTTGACCTGTCACTCTGGCTTCATGCTGACATTCAGATCCAGCAAAATGGCAGTGGTGTGGCCCTTTTTGCTTCCCCAGCACATCTTTCCTGAGGCTTCAATCTTTTTCTTGTTCTGAAGTCTGGGTTGGCCATTCGTAAGGAAACAATTCCAAAACCCTAGATGATACATTAACGTAAAAGTAGCAAGAATGCAAGAGACTCGGTCTTTGTCGCTGTCCAACTGTATTCGGTTCTTTCAGTTTCTTTGCACTGGAGTGGGCGCGCTGCAGGGTGCACGAGATAACTGCCCAGGGCATCACAGTACAGGAAACGATTCAAATGAGGAAATCAAAATGGTACTCGTACATATTCCAGGCATCGGGTTATTATCTGCAGCAAACTGTTAGAGTCCAGACATCTGCGCTGCACGCCCAGATCCAGGATTAAGGGACACCTACTCATGGCTAGAAAGGGATTTGCAAGAGGAGGGGAAAAGTCCAGTTCTCTTGATCTATGAAGGTACCAATGAAATAAGTCGATTTAAAAATAAAGCTCTGGTATAGTCAGGCAGAAGAGCCAAGTATCAAACTAAAAAACAGAATCTTTCTGTCGTAATCTCTAGGTTATCACCTGAGCCATGTACAAATCGCCATCGGACAAATGAGCAGATTGGAGAGATGAACATGTGGCTCCAAGTCTGGGATGGGAGAAAATGGGTTCTAGTTAGTGGGGTATTGGTACTGGGAAAAGTGGGACCTGCATTATTAGGTCAGTCTCCACTGAACTGTGCTGGGATAGTTTTCTTGCAAGCTTCATGATTAAGGAATGCAGAGTATTTTAAATGAAATACTGGGAGAAAGGGAGCAAATTTGGGAAAGTAAATCAATGAGTGGAGACAAGGCAAAAAGAATTAGTGTTAATAGAGTCAGACAGTCATACAGCATCGAAGCAGACTCTTTGGTCCAACTAGTCCACACCAACCATATTCCCAAACTAAACTAGTCCCACCTCCCCTCAGTCTTTGCTTCTATTCATAACACCCACATTTTCCTGTCTGTGTGTTAGACGTGTGTGTGTATAAGGGGAGTTAGTAACCTTATTTGCTAATGGTTCATAATTGTTTATCTATAGCTAGATTCTAATTGTAGTGATTGCAACAAGATCAGCTCAGTGGACCTCCTAGAATGGAATCCCTGATTGGGGATGTTAATCGGGTCCAATTAGGGAGGCCTGCTGACAAATGAGAACAGGAGTGTCTGCTATGCTGTTCACTCCGAGAGTTATAAATAAAGGGTGATGTGGTTATAAAGTCACAGAGATGTACAGCATGGAAACAGATCCTCTGGTAGTGATGGGAATCAGCCTCTGCAGAGTTATTTCAGTGGTGACAACAGAAAAGCACATTCTGCTTGCAACAGGCACTTTTTGAGTTCGGGTAAGCATTTCTGGTAACATGCTGATATTTGGGAAGCTTGACTCATTCAATCCTGCCCTCAAAGACTGGGCCCAATATGTGGAAAGGATGTGTTATCTTTTCCAAGCAATGACATTGGGTCAGATGAAAAGCAACGGTTAATTCTCCTGACAGCTTGTGGACCCACAGTCTTTTTGGTTGTTAGGAGCCTAAATTTCCATGAGACACAGATATTAAAACCTTTCAAGAATTGATGGATTCAGTGAAGGAATATTACAACCCAAAGTCTCCTCTATTTCTGAGAATCAGGGGGAAATCTGTATTGGGATTTTGATAAGGTTAAGATGACTGGCAGACACATTTGACTTTTGTTTAACCCTTAATGATTTGCTGAGAGTCTATTTCTGTGGAATTAATGATCTAACCATGCAGAAGCACCCAACTGGACTTCAAACAGGCACGACAATTAGCTTTATCAAAATGGGACAAGTGGAGTACATGAGTTGCAGGGTATTCTGATGGAAGAGGACACTCTCGCCTGCCCATCTGAGCTTGGGGAACACCACCTGAACGAAGGCAATTGCATAGCCGCACTCGGGACATATCCTGAACAGAGGGACTCCAGGTCAGTCCACAGAAAAACCCCAAAACAAAGCCACGCCTCAGCCAAACTACAAGCCATGTAGTTGCTGCAGGTGTGCGGACTCAAGGCAGCAAGAGTCCCACTAGACGTAAACTGAGTAAGAGAACTCATGGGCTGGCATTTTGTCACCAAGTCACCCTTTATTTACACATGGAGATGACACTGATCCAGCTTCCTCAGAGCTAGTTCTCAGAGGGAACAGGATGTCTGATACTCCTGTTCTTTTTTCCCCTTTTGTTTTTTTTTCTTAAGCTACCGCCTAACTGCGGTAGTGCTTATTTTTCCCCAGCACCCATATTGTGTGTGTGTGTGCGTGCAGGTGACACTCCTGTTCTTATCTGTGAGCCAGGGTTCCCTGATTGAGGCTGTTAATATGGTGCAATCAAGGAATTCATATTTGGAGGTCCATCTGGCTGACCACACTACAGTCACTATATCCTTCTCCCCTCCCCTCAGTCCAAGGACATAAGCCAGCTATTTTTTGTTTCGTAGCTCCCCGTGCCTCTGACCTGCTTGGCGTGTTACACACAACAGCTTGCCTTGGAGCATCTTGGAAGAAATTCATTCTCCTCTCCAGGTGGCAAAGGTATCAAGGTATCTGCCGTGTCCTTCTCAGATTCTGAGGTATCCTCAACGCTTGGTGGAAATGGAGAACCCATGGGTTCCAGAACAGTCGGAAAGGCAGTTGAGGAACTGGGCACATTTCGCTCACGCACAGTTTACAAGTTTCGAACAATCCACGTGCTTGTTCAGGACCATCACATCTACCTGATCTTTAAGTATCAGTGGGCCTGACCTCATGTCGACCAATGTCTTATCAACGTAGGATCATTCTCAAACAAGCTTTGTTCGCTTAAGCCAACAGCCTCTCTCGCTTAGCGGTGTCTTGTGCCCAGCATTGGCATTCCTGTTGCCATTTCACTAATTACTTTTTTGTTTTGATTTGTTATTGTCACATACCTAGGTTCAGAAAAATTGTGTATTGCGTGCATCATAAATAGGGCTAATGACAGCTGTCTCTTCCCTCAGACAGGGGATTTCAACATGGGGTGAAAATGTGTTGCTGGAAAAGCGCAGCAGGTCAGGCAGCATCCAAAGAGCAGGAGAATCAATGTTTCGGGCATAAGCCCTGAAGATTCCTGAAGAACGGCTTATCCCCGAAATGTCGATTCGCCTGCTCTTTGGATGCTGCCTGACCTGCTGCGCTTTTCCAGCAACACATTTTCAGCTCTGATCTCCAGCATCTGCAGTCCTCACTTTCTCCTTGAAAATTTCAACATGGGGGCACATTTTTAGGGTGGGGGAAAAGAGAGATTTTAAAAAGACATGGGGGGCAAATTTCTTTATACAAAGGTTGGTTTGCGTGTGGAATGAACATCTTGAGGAATTGGTGGATGTAGGTAAAATTACAATGTTTAAAAGACATTTGGATAAGTACGTGAATAGGAAAGATTCGGAGGGATATGGACCAGGAGCAGGCAGGTGGGACTAGTTTAGTTTGAGATTATGTTTGGCATGGACTGGTTGGACCAGAGGATTTGTTTCTGTACTATGACTCTATAACAGAACGAAGAATACATTAGCAATTTTTGCTGAGATAGAAATCTGCCAACCTCAGTCAACAAGTCAGGTAAATTGAGGATTGTGTTTATTTTTTAGAATTGTTAATTTTTATGATGACTCAGGAAAAAATAGAACTTGATTCCCAGAATGCGGCCTGAGTGAGGTGTTAAAAGAAGTGGCTAGTGAAATGGTTGATGCGTTGGTTTTAATTTTGTATTTATCACTGGATTTGAAGAGGGTTTCATCAGATTTGGAGATAGCAAGTGCAACTTCTTTATTGAACAGGGGAGTGAGACACAAAGCAGGGAATTACAGGCCAATTGGCTTAACATCCGTCATAGGGAAAATATTACAAATTCATATTAATGAAGTTATCGGCAATTTAGAAAATTCAAGGTAATCTGTTAGAGTCAACATAGTTTTGTAAAAGAAAAATCATGTGTAATCGATTTTATTTGAGGACATAATGTGCTGTGGAACTAGTAGATGCACTGTACTCGCATTTCCAGAAGGCACTTAGAAGTATTGCAAAGTTTTTTGTTACAGAAGTAAAACTGATGTAAGGAGTGATCCATTGGTATGGAGAGAAGATTCACTAGCTGACAGAAACAGACAGGAGACACTGAATGGCAAGTTGTAATGAGTATCATGCCATAAAGATTGGTACTTGGACCTGACCTGATTACAATTTCTATAAATAACCTGGATGAAGGGACAGAGCTAAGGTGGCCAAATTTGCTGATGACACAAATATAGGTAGTTAAGAGGACAGGGACTATCTATATATTTTTTCACAGACTCTTTGGGCAAAGAACTGAATTCAAGTATAATATGGGGAAATGCAAAAACGTGCAACTCTGTAGAAGAAAATAAAGAAGCACACTATCCTGATTGCAAGATTGTGAAATTCTGAGATGCAGAGGGATCTGGGTGCCCCAGCACATGGATTACATTTAGTCTGTGAGTACAGCAAGTTAATAGGAAAACTAATGAAATTACATAGGAAAGTAAATAGAGAGTAGGGATTCAGTTATACAGGTGGTGAGACCACCTCTGTAGCCCTGTTGCACTGTGTATTAATCCTCCAATTGCAGTGCTCCCTCATAGAATAGTCCAGCAGAGCAACAGGCCCTCTGTGCCAACCAGAATGCCATTCCAAACTAATCTGCCTGGTTTTTTTTAACAAAACACATTTTTGGGATGCAGGGATCACTAACTGGCCAGGTTTTATTGTCTGTCCCTAACTGGTCCTGAGAAGGTGATGGTGAGCTGCCTTCTTGAACTGCTGCAGTCCAATTGACCCACAATTCCATCAGGGAGGCAATTTCAGGATTTTTGACCCAGCGACCCAGTGAGGAATGGTGACACAAATCAACGAGTCAAGATGATGAATGGCTCAGAGGAGGCCTCGGATGGTGACGATTCCATGTATCTGCTGCCCTTGACCTTCAAGATGGAAATGATCATGGGTTTGGTATGTGCTGACGGAGGATTGTTGGTGAATTTCTGCAGTACATTTTGAGGATCGTACACACTGCTACTACTGAGCGTTGGTAATGGAGGGAGTGGATGTTTTTGGGTGTGATGCCAACCAAACGGGCCGCTGTGTTCTGGATGGTATCAAGCTTATAGAATGTAGAACATTCCAGCGCAGTACAGGCCCTTCAGCCCTCTGTTGTGCCAACCTGTGGAACCAATGTGAAGCCCATATATCCTACACTATTCCATTATCATCCATATGTTTGTCCAATGACCATTTAAATGCCCTTAACATTGGCGAGTCTACTGCTGTTGCAGGCAAGGTGTTCCACATCCCTCCTACTGAGTAAAGAAACTATCCCTGATATCTGCCCTACGTCTATCACCCCTCAATTTAAAGCTATGTCCCCTCATGCTAACCATCACCATCCGAGGGGAAAGGCTCTCCCTATCCACCCTATCAAATCCTCTAATTATCTTATGTCTCTGTCATCTCTCAACCTCCTTCCCTCTAATGAAAACAGCCTCAGTTCCCTCAGCCTTTCCTCATAGTACCTTCCTTCCAATCCAGGCAACATCCTGGTAAATCTCCTCTGTAGCTGAAAATGTGTTGCTGGTTAAAGCACAGCAGGTTAGGCAGCATTCAAGGAATAGGAAATTCGACGTTTCGGGCATAAGCCCTTCATCAGGAGGGTAAATCTCCTCTGCACCCTTTCCAAAGCTTCCACATCCTTCCTATAATGCAGTGACCAGAACTGTACACAATACTCCAAGTGCAGCCGCACCAGAGTTTTATACAGCTGCAGCATTACCTCATGGCTCCAAAACTCCATCCTTCTACCAACAAAAGCTAACACACTGTATTCCTTCATAACCCTATCAACCTGGGTGGCAATTTTCAGGGATCTATGTACATGGATACTGAGATCTCTTTGTTCATCTATATTGCCAAGAATCTTACCATGAGCCCAGTACTCTTTGTTCCTGTTGTTCTTTCCAAAGTGAATCACCTCACACTTTCCTACATTAAACACTATTTGCCACCTCTCAGCCTAGCTTTGCAGCATACCTATGTCCCTCAGTAACCTGCAACATCCTTCGGCATCGTCAACAACTCCACTGATCTTAGTGTCATCTGCAAACTTATGAACACATCCTTCTACACCCTCATCTAGGTCATTTATAAAAATGACAAACGGCTGTGGACCCAAAACAGATCCTTGCAGTACATCATTAGTAACTGAATTCTAAGACGTACGTTTCCCATTGAGTGTTGTTGGACCTGCAACCATCCAGGCAAATGGGAAATATTCCATCTCACTCCTGACTTGTACCTTATAGATGGTGGATAGGCTTTCGGAAGTCAGGACATGAGTTCCTCGACGTAGTATTTCTTGCCTCTGATCTGCACTGTGTATGTGGTGGCTGCTGGTCAATGGTAACCTCCAGGATACTGCTGGTGAGGAATTCAGTGATGGTACCATCATTTAACGTCAAGGACTGGTGGTTAGATTGACACTTATTGGTAATGGTCAAAGGCTGGCATTTGTATTGTGCAAATGTTACTTCCCACTTCTCAGCTTAAGCCTAGATATTGCCCAGATCTTGTTACATTTGAACATGCACTGTTTCAGTACCTGGGGAGTTTCAAATGGTGCTGAACACTGTGCAATCATCAGCGAACATCCCCACCCTGACTGAAATAACCCCACAGATACTGATATCCCATCAGCAAGCCACCCTTTATTTATACGATTGGAACGCCTGACCCTGGAAAGGCTTCCTCAGTCAGCTCTGAGTGATTCGAACCTCGACACTCCTGTTCATACCTGTCAGCCTGAGTTCCCCGAATGGCCCAGGTTAACAGTTCCAATCAGGGAATTGATAGTCTCCGAAGTCCACTGGCTGACCTTGTCACAATCATTAACACTGACCTGATGGAGGGAAAGTCATTGGTGAACGAGCTGAAGATTGCGGAGTTGTCCTGGAGCTGAGTTGACTGACCTACAGCATCCACAACCACATTCCCATGTGCCAGGTTTGACTCGAACCCCAATGAAGAGTTTGCCCCAGACTCTTATAGGTTCCAGTTTCTCCAGGGCTCCTTGGTGCCACACTTGGTCAAATGTAGCCTTGACATCAAGGGCTGTTGCTCTCCCCTCAGCTCTGCAATCGAACACCTTGGTCCATGTTTGAACCAAGACGATGATGAGATCAGGAAGTGAGTGGCCAATGCTGGAACCCAAACTGGAACGGCATTAAGCAGGTTATTGCTGAGAAGGTGCTGCTTGATAGCTCTGGTGACACTTGGCATCATTTTACTGATGACCAAGAGTAGATCAAAGAAGCAAGTTGGATGTGTCCTGCTTTTTCCAAGAGGACATGCCTGGGCCATTTACCACATTGTTGCGTCTGTACATGAACAGCTTGGCTAGGGGAGCAGCAATTCTTCAGTACTATTACCAAAAAGTTGTGTCTGCAACTATTTCTTGATATCATGTGGAGTAAATCGAATTGGCTGAAGACGGGTATCTGTGATGCTGGGGTTAACTGGAGGAGGCCGAGATGGATCATCCACGCGGCACTTCTGCCTGAAGATTGCTGCAAATGCTTCGGCTTTACCTTTGGCACTGATGTGCTGGGCTCTTCCATGATTGAGGATGGGGATAATTGTGGAGACTCCTCTTCAGCGATTAGTTTAATTATGATTTGGGTTTATTGTCACAAGAACTCACCAGTAAGAGCTGAAAATGTGTTGCTGGTTAAAGCACAGCAGGTCAGGCAGCATCCAAGGAACAGGAAATTTGAAGGCCAGAGCCCTTCAACATGAACTCACCAGTTCAGTGAAAAGTTGACAAAGTCGCCACTGAAGGCACCATCTTAGGTACAAAGATAGAAATAAATAAGAAACCAAAAGAAATGAGATGTTCAGCTTAACAGTCCTTAAAGTAGACCAAGCCTGGCCTTGCCTCCAGCTGCCACCAAACTCAACCTGACACTGCACAAAGGATGCAGACCCACTCTGGGCACTATGACCCACCGAGCACTGCTACAGCCCACGTCCCATCTGTCCCCGGTGTGGGTCTACCACAGCCCTGTCCCACACACCAAGCCCCACCATAGCCCATGTCCCATCTGTCCCCGGTGTGGGTCTACCACAGCCCTGCCCCAGGTACCATGCCGCACCATAGCCCATGTCCCATCTGTCCCCGGTGTGGGTCTACCACAGCCCTGCCCCACACACCAGGCCCCACCATAGCCCATGTCCCATCTGTCCCCGGTGTGGGTCTACCACAGCCCTGCCCCAGGTACCATGCCGCACCATAGCCCATGTCCCATCTGTCCCCGGTGTTGGTCTACCACAGCCCTGCCCCATGCCCCACCATAGCCCATGTCCCATCTGTCCCCGGTGTGGGTCTACCACAGCCCTGCCCCACACACCAGGCCCCACCATAGCCCATGTCCCATCTGTCCCCGGTGTGGGTCTACCACAGCCCTGTCCCAGGCACCGATCCCCACCATAGCCCATGTCCCATCTGTCCCCGGTGTGGGTCTACCACAGCCCTGCCCCACACACCAGGCCCCACCATAGCCCATGTCCCATCTGTCCCCGGTGTGGGTCTACCACAGCCCTGCCCCATGCCCCACCATAGCCCATGTCCCATCTGTCCCCGGTATGGCTCTACCACAGCCCTGCTCCAGGTACCACACCCCACCATAGCCCATGTCCCATCTGTCCCCGGTGTGGTCTACCACAGCCCTGCCCCACACACCAGGCCCCACCATAGCCCATGTCCCATCTGTCCCCGGTGTAGGTCTAACCACAGCCCTGCACCAAGCCCCACCATAGCCCACGTCCCATCTGTCCCCGGTGTGGGTCTAACCACAGCCCTGACCCACATACCACGCCCCGCCATAGCCAATGACCTATTGAGTTTGAGTTCACGCTCCGGGCCTACTGAAGCCAGGAGTCCTTGAGCCAGGTACTGCTGCTAATTATCCTGTGTCACCGCTCAGGTCTCCCCCTGACATCAGAAGACGAAAGAAAAGAGGCAGAGACTGAAAGGGAAGAAGGATGTGGCCAGTCTGGTGCATACAGGCTCTGGAGCCCTTTCACTCCCCACCAAAAATACCATTTCACGGCAGGATCCTGCAGGACTGCAGAGCTTCGATCTGATCCATTGCTTGCGGGCTCGCTTAGCTCGGTCACTTGCTGTCTGGCAGACAAGTACACTGTAGTCCTTTCTCGGTTCATCAGGTAGACTCCTGTTTTTAGGTCTGCTTGATGCTCCTCCCGGCATGTCCTCCTGCACTCTCCATTGAACCAGGTTGATCTCCTGGCTTAATGTAACGATTGTGTGGGGGAATATACCGGGCCATGAGGCTGCAGACTGTAGTGCAATTCTGCTGCTGTTGACGGCCCCACAGCACCTCACAGATGCCCAATCTCAAGCTGTTAGATCCGCTCTCAGCCTGTCCTGTTTGGCACGGTGATAGTGCCACACAACACAATGAATGTTATTCTCAACACTAAGGAAGGACTTCATCTCCACATCATCTCTATCCCTGTATTCCCTGTCTGGTCATGTCCAAATGGTCAGTACTAAACCTCGACAGGACAGCACTCCCTCCACTCTGATCCTCACAGTGTCATTCTTCCTCAACGCAAACCCTCCAACAATGCCACACTCTTCATTACCGAAACCATTATGAAAGCACTCCTCAGTAATCGGTCTTCAGCAATGCAACACTCCCTCAGTACTGACCCTCCAACATTGCAATACACTGCCTCATTGCAAAACATGCATGAGTCAATGAGGTTTTGATGTCACACTGGAAGAGGAGTGGACTCACTTAGATGTGAGATAGTCTATGCATTGGGGTATGGTGTATAGGGTTTGTGTGTATATGGTAGTTGTATCTGGGGTAGGGTTTCCGCGGGTGTGTTTCAGTGTGGAGGGAATGAGTGTGCACATGCGGATGTGTGTTGAGTGGGCGTGATTGCATTTGGGGGTATTTGAATAAGTGTGTGTGTGCGTGGGAGTGGCATTGACATGGCACTTACCAAAGACTTTGAGGTTAATCAACTTACTCTTCATCTCATCCCAGATGTACCAGACAATTGCACGATAAATACCCTCATCTGACGGGACCACTGAGAAGATGGTGAGCTCATATGAGGGTGTCATCTCCATCCGGGTGGCAAAGGGTGATAGACAGTTCGGGGTTTCGTTCCCCAATTTCTCACACAGAACGACCGAGGAGTCACGCTGTGTTCTGCGGTATCCCCACTGGATGATTTCAGGCTGGGCCTTCAAGCCGGGCGTTAAAGTGATCGGCTGCCCGATCGTAGCATTGATGGTCTCAGTTGGTGTCCAGATGGTCTGAGCATGGCCTGTACAGGGGGACATCGAGAGGCAGCATGAGTGACGGAGAGAATTCTCCTGCCCCACGCACAGTCTCTATCTGTCCCTCTCTAATCCCACACCTCCCATTCAGACCACTGCCCCATCTGACCAACGGCCAGACAACCCACTCCTCTCACCACCCCACTTTGAGTACAACTCGGAAGATGCAAACATGTGAGTTACGAGCAGGAGTGAACCACTTGGTCCCTTGAGCACGCTCCGCCATCCCTTAAAGTCCTGTCTGATCTGATTGTGGCCTCAGTCCCACTTTCCTGCCAGTCCCTGATAAGCACTGGCTCACTTAGGGGGAAGAAAGTTGCAAAGAGTCACGACACTCGAACAGGAGAAAATTCTTATTCATTCCCACCATGAATGGGGAGGCTCTTGTTTTTTAAACAGTGGCACTAATCCTAATCCTAATCCACCTGATCCCTTTAGGATCTTTATGTTTAATTGAAATCACACTTCATTCTTTCAAACTCCAACCTGTCTAACCTTTTCTAAGAATCCCTCCCTTATTACCATCTCATGAACGAGTTGTGAACCTTCTCTGAAATGCTTTTTAACACATTTACATCATTCCTTTTAAAAAAAGGACCCCAAAACTGCACCCACTACTTCAGATGTGGTCTCAC